>NC_045454.1:50678146-50730727 GCF_002776525.5 Piliocolobus tephrosceles
CTTCCTTCCTTCCTTCCTTCCTTCCTTCCTTCCTTCCTTCCTTCCTTTCTCTTTTTGAGACGGAGTCTTGCTCTGTCGCCCAGGCCGGAGTGCAGTGGCACAGTCTCAGCTCGCTGCAACTTCTGCCTCTAGGGTCCAAACAGTTCTCCTGTCTCAGCCTCTGGAGTAGCTGGGACTATAGGCACACACCAGCATGCCCGGCTAATTTTTTATTTTTCAGACAGAGTCTCACTCAGTCCCCCAGGCTGGAGTGCAGTGGCATGATTTTGGCTCACTGCAACCTCTGCCTCCCGGGTTCAAGGCATTCTCCTGCCTCAGACTTATGAGTAGCTGGGATTACAGGTGCGCTCCATCACACCTGGCCAATTTTTGTATTTTTAGTTGAGACGTGGTTTCACCATGTTGGTCAGGCTGGTATCGAATTCCTGAAATCGTGATCCTCCCACCTCGGCCTCCCAAAGTGCTGGGATTACAGGTGAGAGGTGCCGCACCCAGCAAGAAGGTTTTTTTTTTTTTTTTGAGACGGAGTCTTGCTCTGTCGCCCGAGCTGGAGTGCAGTGGCCAGATCTCAGCTCACTGCAAGCTCTGCCTCCCGGGTTTACGCCATTCTCCTGCCTCAGCCTCCGGAGTAGCTGGGACTACAGGCGCCCACCACCTCGCCCGGCTAGTTTTTTTTTTGTATTTTTAGTAGAGACGGGGTTTCACCATGTTAGCCAGGATGGTCTGGATCTCCTGACCTCGTGATCCGCCCGTCTCGGCCTCCCAAAGTGCTGGGATTACAGGCTTGAGCCACCACGTCCGGCCCAAGAAGGATATTTTAAAGGACACAAATACACTGACAGATGAACAGATACACAGGATGAGGTCTGCAAGGAGCCTGAGGGCAGGCGCTTCTGTCCCTGTGGAATTGGGGTGTGTACCACCCTCCCGGAAGGTGGATGAGTTCTCATTCACCCTTCCGTCCTCATGTACAGCTCTCTGGAAGCTCCCTGAGCCCTTTCGTTGTGTGTGTGTGTGTGTGTGTGTGTGTGTGTGATTGAGTCTCACTCTGTTGCCAAGCTGGAGTACAGTGGCACGATCTCGGCTCACTGCAACCTCTACCTTATAGGTTCAAGCGATTCTCCTGCCTCAGCCTGTTGAGTAGCTGGGATTATAGGTGTGTGCCACCACGCCTGGCTAATTTTTGTACTTTTACTAGAGATGGGGTTTCACCATGTGGGTCAGGCTGGTCTCGAACTCCTGACCTAGTGATCAGCCCAACTCGGCCTCACAAAGTGCTGGGATTATAGGCGTTAGCCACCATGCCTGGCTCCCCCACCCGGCTTTTTTCTTTTTCTTTTTCTTTTTGAGACAGAGTTTTGCTCTTGTCACTCAGGCTGGAGTGCAGTAGTGCGATCTCTGCTCACTGCAACCTCTGCCTCCCGGATTCAAGCGATTCTCCTGCAAATCAACCTCCTTGAGTAGATGGGACTGCAGGTGCGCTAAAAACACCTGGTGAATTTTGTCTGTTTATTTTTACTTTTTTGAGATAGAATTTTACTCTTGCCCGGGCTGCAGTGCAATGGCGCAATCTTGGCTTACTGCAACCTCCACCTCCTGGGTTTAAGCAATTCTCCTGCCTCAGCCTCCCGAAGTAGCTGGGACAACAGGCACCTGCCACCACGCCCGGCTAATTTTTTTTCGTTTTTAGCTGAGACACGATTTCACCATGTTGGCCAGGCTGATCTTGAACTCCCAACCTCAGGTGATCCACCCACCTCGGCCTCCCAAAGTGCTGGGATGACAGGCACTAGCTGCCCTCCCGGCCTCTTTTAGGGTTTTAATGGCGGCTTCATTAAATAGACATGATTCACAATCATAAAGAAATGTAGGTCGGGCGCGGTGGCTCACACCTGTAATCCCAGCACTTTGGGAGGCGGAGAAGGGCGGATCACGAAGTCAGGAGATCGAGACCATCCTGGCTAACACGATGAAATCCCTTCTCTACTAAAAAAATACAAAAAAGTAGCCGGGCGAGGTGGCAGGCGCCTGTGGTCCCAGCTCCTCAGGTGGCTGAGGCAGGAGAATGGCGTGAACCCGGGAGGCGGAGCTTGCAGTGAGCTGAGATCTGGCCACTGCACTCCAGCCCAGGCGACAGAGTGAGATTCCATCTCAAAAATAAAATAAAATAAAATAAAATAAAATAAAATAAAATAGACATGATTCATAATCATAAAGAAATGTAGGCCGGGCGCCGTGGCTCACGCCTGTAATCCCAGCACTTTGGGAGGCCAAGGCGGGCGGATCACAAGGTCAGGAGATCAAGACCATCCTGGCTAACACGGCGAAACCCCGTCTCTACTAAAAACACATACAAAAAAAATTAGCCAGGAGAGATGGCGGCACCTGTAGTCCCAGCTACTCGGGAGGCTGAGGCAAGAGAATGGTGTGAACCCGGGAGGTGGAGCTTGCAGTGAGCCGAGATTGCGCCACTGCACTGCAGCCTGGGCGGCAGAGCGAGACTCCGTTTAAAAAAAAAAAAAAGAAAGAAAGAAATGTAATTGGGCCAAAAATTAGTACGATCTCATATGAATAGACTGACTAGGGAGCCAGGCAGGGCCTGTCTGTCCAGATTCCTCTTGGTCTCTGTGCAGCTTTCCTTCCTCCAGGGTATGGGGCATGACCCACTCTGGAATGAGGTCTCTGGGCTCCCAATCAGATTACAGACCTGCCTCGGGCAGTGAAAAGAGGACAGAAAGACAGAGAGATTCTGTTTCCCTAGGCCTTCGCCTGAGGACTAAAGAACCCATATTTAAGCTGGGTGCGGTGGCTCATGCCTGTAATCCCAACACTTTGGGAGGCCGAAGAGGGCAGATTACGAGGTCAGGAGATCAAGACCATCCTGGCCAACATGGTGAAACTCCGTCTCTACTAAAAACAAAAATTAGCTGGGTGTGGTGGCGGGCGGCTGTAGTCCCAGCTACTTGGGAGGCTGAGGCAGGAGAATTGCTTGAACCCAGGAGGCAGAGGTTGCAGTGAGCAGGCTGGTGCACTGGCTCACACCTGTAATTCCAGCACTTTGGTAGGCCGAGGAGGGCAGATCACCTGAAGTCAGTAGTTTGAGACCAGCCTGGCCAACATGGCGAAACCCAGTCTCTATTAAAAATACAAAAATTAGCTGGAGGTGGTGGCGGGCAGCTGTAATCCCAGCTACTCGGGAAGCTAAGGCAGGAGAATTGCTTGAACCCAAGAGGCAGAGGTTGCAGTGAGCTGAGATCGCACCACTGCATTCCAGCCTGGGCAACAGAGCGAAACTCTGTCTCAAAAAAAAAAAAAAAAAGAAAGAAAAAAAAAAATCAGGTCGCCGCAGTGGCAGAAGTTGCAGTGAGCCGAGATCGTGCCACTGCATTCCAGCCTGGGCGACACAGCAAGACTCCATCTTGGGTGGGGGGAAAGAAATCACAAGAACAGCCGGAAACTGTTTGGCACCAGCTTCCAGTGGTGGCACACATATGTTCTATTACTCACCGATTCCTCTACTGTTCCTGATAGAAATGCATGAATACATCCTCCGAAGATATGGAGCCACCATGCCCAGCAGTTCCCTTTTTGTTTTTGAGACGGAATCTTGCTCTGTCTCCCAGGCTGGAGTGTAATGGGGTGATCTCAGCCCACTGCAACCTCTGCTCCCTGTGTTCAAGCCATTCTCCTGCTTCAGCCTCCCCAGTAGCTGGGATTACAGGCACCCTCCACCATGCCTGACTAATTTTTGTATTTTTAGTAGAGGTGGAATTTCACCATGTTGGCCAGGCTGGTCTCAAACTCCTGGCCTCAAGGGATCTGTCCTCCTCGGCCTCCCAAAGTGCTGGGATTATAGGCGTGAACCACTGTGCCCGGTCCCTACCCCACCCCACCCCCTTTGTTTTTGAGACCGTATTTCGCTCTTTTGCCAAGTCTGGAGTGCAGTGGCGCGATCTCAGCCCACTGCAGCCTCTGCCTCCTGGACTCAAGTCATCCTGTCTCAGCCTCCCGAGTAGCTGGGATTACAGGTGCCTTCCACCACGTCCGGTTAATTAATTAATTAATTAATTAATTTTTTGAGACGGAGTCTCGTGGAGTGCAGTGGCAGGATCTTGGCTCACTGCAAGCTCCACCTCCTGAGTTCACGCCATTCTCCTGCCTCAGCCTCCCAAGTAGCTGGGACTACAGGTGCCCACCACCACGCCCGGCTAATTTTTTGTATTTTTAGTAGAGATGGGGTTTCACCGTGTTAGCCAGGATGGTCTCGATCTCCTGACCTCGTGATCCGCCTGCCTGAGCCTCCCAAAATGCTGGGATTACAGGCGTGAGCCACCGCCCTGGCCTAATTTGCTGGTCTCGAACTCCTGACCTCATGTGATCTGTCCCTCTAGGCCTCCCAAAGTGCTGGGATTACCGGTGTGAACCACTGCACCCATCCTCCCTGCCCCACCCTCGGCCTTTTTTTTTTTTTTTTAAGATGAGTGTCTGACTATATTGCTCTGGCTGGCTTTTATCTCCTGGGCTCAAGAGATTCTTCCTAAACTTTGGGATTTTACAGGTGTCAGCCATTCTGCCCCACCAGGATATAAGTCATTTGTCAGATATAGGTATTGTAAATATCTTACCCCAGTTTTTTTGTTTTGTTGTGTTTGAGACAGAGTCTTGCTCTGTTGCCCAGGCTACAGTGCAGTGGCGCTATCTCAGCTCACTACAACCTCCGCCTCCTGGGTTCACGAGATACTTCTGCCTCAGCCTCCCAAGTAGCTGGGATTACAGGCACATGCCACCACGCCTGGCTAATTTTTGTATTTTTAGTAGAGACGGAGTTTCACCATATTGGCCAGGCTAGTCTCAAACTCTTGACCTCATTATCCACCCGCCTGGGCCTCCCAAAGTGCTGGGATTACAGGTGTGAGCCGCCGCGCCTGGCCCATCTTACCCCAGTTTTTATTGCTGTTACTTTCTCTCTCTCTCTTTTTTTTCAGACGGAGTCTTGCTCTGTTGCCAGGCTGAAGTGCATGGCGCCATCTCGGCTAACTGCAACCTCTGCCTTCCGGGTTCAAGTGATTCTCCTGTCTCAGCCTCCCAAGTTGCTGGGATTACAGATGCCCACCATCACACCCAGCTAATTTTTGTATTTTTAGTAGAGACGGGGTTTCACCATGTTGGCCTGGCTGGTCTCGAACTCCTGACCTTAAGTGATCTTCCCGCTTTGGCCTCTCAAAGTGCTGGGATTACAGGTGTGAGCCACCACGCCTGGCCAAGCTTCTATAGTTTTTTTTTTACAATCTCAGTGATGTATCTCGGAGGGCAGGGACTCAGTATATCTCATTTACTGCTGCATGGCCAGCGCCCCTTACCATGCCTGGCACACAATGGGCCCTCGACAAATGTTTGTTGAATGAATGACAATGTCGTAGTCTTGTCTCTGACCTCATTTTCTTCCTGTGGGTATGTTAATCTCTGTCTTGCCCATTTCACAGGATGTTGTGAGGCTGCAGGAACCACAGGATCCATTCCCCCACCCGCCCGGGCGTTGGGTTTGGAGGCTGTCAGGACGCGTCAGCTTTTACATTCAGGAAAGGCGGAGCTCCAGTCTTGCCGGAGAACTTGCCGGCTAAGCTCCACGTGGGCGCCCCGCCCACATCCAGCCACGCCCACACCTGTCAGCTGATCGGAGGGTCAGAACCAGCCTCTAAGGGCGTGGCTAGAGCCCAGAACGAGGAAGAAGGTGGAGTTCCGGAGGTCACTGACCAATGAAAGAGCAGGTCTTTTGGCCGGAAAAGGCGGGGCCGCGCACCGGAGAAGGTGGTGCCACATTTCCATTGGGCTACCTGTCGTCGTCAGGGAAACGCAGCGTCTCTCTCCGCCATGGAGGTGGGGGGGCGGGGCTTCCTGGGAGGTGGGGCTTCCGAGGCCGGCTCGGCTGGGACCGGGCGCTCGCGGTCAGCTGACCCGCCGCCATCTTGTCCGCCATTTGCAAGTGGCCCGGAGCAAGATCGCGGCACCTGCCGAGCGGGTTGCCAGCTCTGCGGCGGTCTTTGGACCCCGCCGCCGCCCTGGCCTGGGAGCCTGCCCCGCCGCAGCAGCCGGCAGCGCAGCGCTCCGCGGGCGGCAGGCGCGGGCCCCAGGCCCCCTCACGGCGCCCAGCCGCGGGCCTCCCGGGGCAAAAGCCCGTGGGCCGCCGCGATGGCCCTCAAGATGGTGAAGGGCAGCATCGACCGCATGTTCGACAAGAATCTGCAGGACTTGGTCCGCGGCATCCGTAACCACAAGGAGGACGAGGTGAGCCCGGCGCGCCAAGGGGCGGCTCGGCCTGGTCACCGCCCCAGCCCCGGGCCCAGCGCTGCTCACTGGGCCTGCTCGGCCCGGGCTCTGTCTTAGTTCGAGGTCCCGCTCTGGGCTCCGGCCCTGCCTGTCCTGGGCCTGGGGCGCCGCCCTCGTCTTCGGTCCCTCAGCCTCAGTTTACCCCCGAGGGGCGAAGGCCTTGGAGCAGCACATCTAGGGTCCTCGCTTCATCGGATCACCGCGGGGAAGCGCTGTTCAAAATGCAGTGCCCTGAGTCCCGCCGATGCGTGCTCTCCCCCTGGACATTGTTTACTCGCTCAGAGGGAGATTCGGGCCCGCCTCCCCCTTGGCTCGGGTGACCCTCCCAGGAGACTTGCGAGGTCCCTGGGCAGAGCTTCTCCAAACTGAGTGTGTTTCCGAATCACCGATTAAAAATGCAGGGGCCCGGGCCCCGCCCCCGGACCCTCCCTGGGAGACCCGGGCAGGGGGTCCTGGGCCGCCCCTGGAGAAACTCCTTCTTCCTTCTGGGTAGTGTAAATGCGTGTCCAGGTCGGTGCCTGGGGCCTGGCTCGGAACCGGGCAGGGTCTTGGGGCCTTGCCTCCAGTGCCCCAGTTCCCAGGAAGGCGGGGCTGCTGCTAGGAGGGAGGGAGGACAGCGGCATCCTAAGCCCGAGTGAGGTAGCAGCCTGGGGGAACCTGGAATGGGGAAGCTGACTTCAAGTAGGAACCTGAAAGCCGGCGCGAGGAAATGGTTTTCCAGAAGTAAAATTACAACTAGTGGGGATCGTTTCCTTCTCGCTTCTCCCTTCCCCCAACCTGTGACCTAGATTGGAAAAGAATGGGCACAGTGGCCGCCAAGCGTCTTGCTTCCTTGAAGGATACACATGCAGCCCTTGGACAGTGGGAGCCTTAGAAAGTGTCCTACCTGAGGGACTGCCTGCCTGCCTGAAGGAGATCCGCCGTCTGATACCGCACCAGTGCCAGTACCAGAGGCTGTGTCCGGGACGAGGTGCCCAGGAGGGCAGGGAAGTGAAGGAGTTTGCTTGCAGGCTCCATGTCCCTCAGCCCATGTCCCTGTTCCTGGGAACCTGAGCTCTTGCCATATTGTTACACCTTTACACTTTTCTGGAAGTGGTGTGGCTTCGCCTGCCCCCACCTTAATGAGGTCATTTTTGTTCTTTTCCACCCCCCTTACCTTTGGCCTCCTTGGTTTTCATCATCTCAGAAGCTCTCCCGAACTGCTTTGGTTACAATGTGTAACTAACTGGAGTAATGTTCAGATTCTTTGTGAGATGAAAGCTTGGCTGATGGGCCTGGTTTTTACTGTACTGAGCGTGGTTCACCAGATTGGAAGTGTGGTTTGCTTCCCGAGAGGCCTTTTTCTGCACGGGCAGGATCTCTCAGTGCCCGTCCCTGTCCCTGTCAGCACATGTCACTGAGCAGTGTGTTCTGGAATCCTGAGGATGGGCCGGGGGGTTTGTCCAGTGGAGGACCACACCTCTAGTCTGGGGCGTGGTTTTCAGGGGGATGTGCCTGTCTTCACTGGGAAGCCCTTGAGCCTGGGTTTCTTCCTTTGGAATTGGTGTGAGTTGATAGCGCCTTCCCTACAAGCATGGGCCCCTTCAAGGGGGTATTGGTGGTGGAAACTTTTTTTTTTTTTTTTGAGACAGAGTTTTGCTCTTGTTGCCTAGGCCGGAGTGCAAAGGCGTGATCTTGGCTCAACACAACACAACCTTCGACTCCCAGGTTCAAGCGATTCTCCTGCCCCAGCCTCCTGAGTAGCTGGGATTACAGGCTTGCACCACCACGCCCAGCTATTTTTTTTTTTTTTTAATTCTGTATAAAGAGTAGAGATGGGGTTTCACCATGTTGGTCAGGCTGGTCTCGAACTCCTGACCTCAGGGGATCCGCCCACCTCAGCCTCCCAAAGTGTTAGGATTATGGGTGTGAGCCACCGCACCCGGCTGGGAAACATTTTTAAAACGGCGCAGCGCTGTCCTTGAAAGTCCCAGACTTCCTCATGGGCCCTGCCATTGGCCAGTGGGTGATTTCAGGCAGGACGTGCAGTGTCTGGGGACCCTGGCTTTCTCACCAGAAGACCGTTGTTGTGGCCCAGAGGGTCGTAGCTCAGGTGTTCATGTCTGATTCTGGATGTTGTCTGCAGCTGCTGGAGTCTCCTGATTGGAGAGCAGCAAATGACTGTTCAATGACAGTTCTAGTCGTCCCCCCAGCACCCGCACTCACTCTAAAAAAGCAGCTACCCTGTAGACCGTATGTTGTGGGTTCTTCCCTCCCACCCACCGCACCCGGAACGAAGACTCTAGATGGTGTGCGTTTTCTGCAGCAGTGTAGTTTCCAAAAAAAGTTTCCATTTCGTAATAGATTTTCCCCTAAAACTTGAGCGTGGCATCATGGAAGCGAGGCTCAGCAATGACTTTGAAAGCGGCGTGGAAAGGCAGCGTGATGGAGTGGAGATGGCGTGAGGTTTGGGAGATCCGAGTCCAGGTGCTTGGCTGAGTGGCTGACTTCCTGGGGCGGCCCATGGAGAGCCCCCTGCTCTGTCTCCTTCTGTGTAAGTGGGGATGACACTCACCTGCCTCCTTGCTGAATGATGCTGAGGATGCTGCAGTGAAACGCGGTTTCCTGGAAGCACCAGAGCGCTGAGGTTGTCTAGTTCACTGTTTTCCAGACCTCAGGCTGTGACCTCTTTGTGGGTTGTAAATTCAATTTAATGGGTTATGCTAGGTAAGAAAAAGGAAAAGAAACTAGAAAAGACCAGGGTGCAGGCACATACGGTAACTGTCCTGTCCTGAAACTTTGATTTCTGCATGTGATACTTGGGTGCACATGTGAACCTGTCGGGTTCCCATGCAAAACCCATTCAGATGAGTCCTTTTAAAAAGCATGAGAAGTAGTGGTCCCGTTTGTACGTGTCTTGGTCCACTTGAGGGTGTCCTCAGTTTCTAAAGCTCAGTAGAATTGGCACAAAAGCCAAACGACTTTTAACACTTTATTCTCACAAGTCCTTTTCATAGTTTTGGAAAAGTTTTCTCCATTTTTTTTTTCTTTTTTTGAGACTAAGTCTCTCTCTGTCACCAGGCTGGAGTGCGGTGGCACCATCTCAGCTCACTGCAAACTTCGCCTCCCAGGTTCGAGTGACTCAATCTCCTAAGTAGCTGGGACTGCAGGTGCGCACCACCACACCCAGCTGATTTTTGTATTTTTAGTAGAGATGATTGTTCACTATTTTGTCCAGGATGGTCTTGATCTCCTGACCTCATGATTAGCCCACCTCGGCCTCCCAAAGTGCTGGGATTACAGGCGTGAGCCACCACGCCCAGCCCATTTTTTCTTTTTATTATTGTTTTGTTTCATTTTGTTTTCTTCTTTTTTTTTTTCCAAGACGGAGTCTCGCTGTGTTACCCAGGCTGGAGTACAGTGGCACAATCTTGGCTCACTGCAACTTCCGCCTCCTGGGTTCAAGCGGTTCTCCCTGCCTCAGCCTCCCGAGCAGACTCCAACTCAAAAAAAAAAAAAAGATATAAAGATATTCGATTTGAACTGAGTGTGTCTTCTCTTCTTTTAATACCATCAGTCATTCCCCTAGATCAGCGTCTGGCCCTCAGCACTGTGGATGTTGGGGCTGGATCATTCTCTGGGTAGTGCCGTTCTGGGCACTACAGGGTGCTGAGAAGCGTCCCTGCCCCCACCCACTCCATGCCAGGAGCTCCTCTGGTCATGCTAGCCACAGGTGTCCCCAGACGAGCCTGTCTCTTGGAGGTAGAATCAACCCCAGATTAAAAGCGCCTGAGCCCACTTGACGGTAAGAGAAGTCTCCCAGAATTCCTGAATGCCTCCCTGTTGTCCAGGTGCCCTTATCTCCCATGCTGTCACAGTGGTGGTAGACCGGAGGGCGTGGATTCTAGGTGTGCTTTCTTTTTTTTTCCCCCGAGCCTCTTTAATGTCAAAATATGCAATGCACAGGACATTGTACGGTTTTTTTTTTTTTTTTTTTTGAGATGGGGTCTTGCTCTGTTGCCAGGCTGGAATGCAGCGGCATGGTCTTGGCTCACTGCAACCTCTGCCTCCTGGGTTCAAGTGATTCTCCTGCCTCAGCCTCCCAAGTAGCTGGGATTACAGGTGCCCACCACCACACCTGGCTAATTTTTGTATTTTTAGCAGAAACAGAGTTTCACCATATTGGCCAGGCTGGTGTCGAACTCCTGACCTCAAGTAATCCACCTGCCTCGGCCTCCCAAAGTGCTGGGATGACAGGCGTGAGCCACTGTGCCCGGCCTGTACAGCTAATTATTATGGTGATGATCCTGGCTTCTGTGAGTTTAATTTCCTTGACTTGCTTGTAGTTTTATCACTTAAATTCGTGTCACTGAACCATAGGCGTGATTGCCTAAGCTGTGTGTGCTTTGCTGCCGGCGTGGTGGGGAGCTGTCCTCGGTCCTTGCCGTGGGTGGCTGTGCTCTGTTGTTTACACACAGCTTCCCTACACTGTCTTTGGTCAGACGCGTGGGTGGTTTCCGTGTGGGGTCGTTTTATGAATGGTCTCAAGCTGTGGAGGTGTGCAGCGCACCCAGCCCCCAGGACAGCGCCCGCTCCCCACAGAGCTGCTCCCAGCAGCAAGCATGAAAGCCACAGCCTCGTCTCCTGCACCACCAGCAGGACTGGGGTGTTTGGGGGGTGCAGCCATAGTGTCAGCTGTCCTGATTATGAGTGCGGTTCACTCATTCATGGGTGTTTAACTGCTTGCATTCTTCCTGAAGCTTTCTCTCCAGGGCTTGGGCCTCTGTCTGTTTTACTACTCTGCAGGGGTTTTCAGAAGGCAACCTCTGGGCAGAAGGCTTGGTGTGTGTGTGGAGGTGGCTTCAAAGCCAAGGCATGTGGGTCCTGGAGGGGCGTGTGGGTGGGGGTGAGCTCTGCCCTCATAACCAGCTTCTGGGTGATGCTCACTTGCGTTGTGCCTTGGAGAGCCAGGAAGACCAGAGGGCAGGAGAGGCGACCCCAGATCTGGGTGTGCTCTGGCCCAGCCCTGGCACTGTGGACATCAGGCTGGATGGTTCTTGGGGTGGGGGTGTTAGGGCATCGCAGGGCACTGAGCAGCGTCCCCAGCCTCCACCCACTCCATGCCTAGATCTCTGCAAGTCGTGGCAACCACAGATGCCGCAGACATCGCCCAGTGTCCCCTGCGGGGACAGAGTCACCTGCTGGGAACCACTGCCCTAGGGGTTCTCGGATTGGCTGGTGGCCGACTCATCCACGTGGCAGTGAGACGGGTGGAAGGATGCAGGGTCCCCGGTGGCCTGGGCATCTGCCACGTGGCCCACTCTGTGCTGAGTGGTCTCTGATGCGCCTGTTCATCTGTGACCAGGGCCTGAGGACCCTCCTCCGCTCTGCCCAGGCCTCTAGCCCTCAGGGAACTGCAGTCCGGGTGGAGCCTCACGTCCTTCCTGGCGTTCTGTCCTGTCCTGTGATGCTGCTGAGCCAAGGTGGTTCCTTTCTTTGAACAGTTCTATCGAGATACAATTTGCATGCCATAAAATCCGCCTGTTCTAGGGGTGAAATTCAGTAGATTTCAGTATATTTACAAACGTGCAGTGATTCAGCACAGTAAATTCAGAACAGAGAAACCTCATGCCCTGGCAACCACTGACCTGCTGTCTCTGTGGATTTGAGCCAGAAGGTTTTTGTTTGTTTGTTTTTGGAGACATAGTCTCCCTCTGTTGCCGAGGCTGGAGTGCAGTGGTGTGATCTTGGCTCACTGCAGTCTCTTCCTCCCAGGTTCAGGCAATTCTCCTGCCTCAGCCTCCCGAGTAGCCAGGATTACAGGCATGCACCACCACACCAGGCTAATTTTTGTATTTTTAGTGGAGACAATGTTTCACTAAAAATTGGCCAGGCTGGTCTCGAACCCCTGACCTAAATTGATCTGTTCGGCCTCCCAAAATGCTGGGATTACAGGTGAGAGCCACCATGCCCTGCCTGGACTCAGAGAGTTTTATTGGTGACTCTGCCACCCCACAGACATCCAGACTGAGGTGAGGGGCCATGAGTTACAGGACTGAGCACAGAGACGGACTGGGGCTGGACTAGATGGGGCTGGCCAGGATCTGGTGCTGGATGGGGCTGTTTCTGGCCTCTGCCCTGTTGGGTGTTAGTGTGCTGTACCAGCCTCAGTCATGGGAGTGGAGGTAGGTCCCGGTGTGGGGGCCTCGGTTCCATGCTGTATCAGCGTGACCGCGGCTACTCTGCTCCTGGGTGCAGAGGGCATTGAGCCTGTCCACAACAAGAAGATATTCCAGGACAGCGTCCCGGGCTGTAGAAAGAGCAGCGCACTCTGCAGGATAAGCTCCTTTCTTTCTTTCTTTTTTTTTTTTTTTGAGACGGAGTCTCGCTCTGTTGCCCAGGCTGGAGTGCAGTGGCCGGATCTCAGCTCACTGCAAGCTCCGCCCCCCGGGTTTACGCCATTCTCCTGCCTCAGCCTCCTGAGTAGCTGGGACTACAGGCGCCCGCCACTACGCCCGGCTAGTTTTTTTTGCATTTTTTTTAGTAGAGACGGGGTTTCACCGTGTTAGCCAGATGGTCTCGATCTCCTGATCTCGTGATCCGCCCATCTCGGCCTCCCAAAGTGCTGGGATTACAGGCTTGAGTCACCGCGCCCGGCCAGGATAAGCTGTTTTCGTGCTGCTGCTGCGGTTCTGGGGTTCAGTGGCTTTTCTGTTCGAATTTGAAGTGAGGGTGATTGTGGATGGTAACTTATCCTGGGCAGGATGGAGCACTTCGCTGGCACGTCTCCTTTCCTGACCCAGTTACTGTTAGGACTTGGAATTCTTTCTTTTTGGGACGGAGTTTCACTCTTGTCGCCCAGGCTGGAGTGCGATGGCGCGATTTTGGCTCATCACAACCTCCGCCTCCCAGGTGCAAGTGATTCTCCTGCCTCAGCCTCCCGAGTAGCTGGGATTACAGGCATGTGCCACCACGCCTGGCTAATTTTGTGTTTTTAGTGGAGATGGGGGTTTCTCTATGTTGGTCAGACTGGTCTCGAACTCCTGACCTCAGACAATCCGCCAGCCTCGACCACCACAGTGCTGGGATTGCAGGTGCAGCCCCGTGCCCGGCCACGGCAGCACCTTCATGTATTTCTCTTTTTATTGTTTTTGAGGCAGTCTTGCTCTGTTGCCCAGGCTGGAGTACAGGGCTGCAATCACAGCCCACTACAGACTTGACTTCCTGGGCTTAATCAGTTCTCTTACCTCAGCCTCGTGAGTAGCTGGGACTACACGATGTGCTACCACGTCCAGCTAATTTTTTATTTTTTGATTTTTTTGAGACAGGGCCTCAAAAACCTCGTCTCTACACAAAAATACAAAAATTTGGCATGGCCAGGTGCAGTGGCTCACTCACACCTGTAATCCCAGCACTTTGGGAGGCTGAGGCCCACGGATCACGAGGTCGGGAGATCGAGACCATACTGACTAACACAGTGAAACCCCATCTCTACTAAAAATACAAAAAATTAGCCAGGCGTGGTGGCGGGCGCCTGTAGTCCCAGCTACTGGGGAGGCTGAGGTAGGAGAATGGCGTGAACCCGGGAGACGGAGCTCGCTGTGAGCCGAGATCGCGCCACTGCACTCCAGCCTGGGCGACAAAGTGACACTCCGTCTCAAAAAAAAAAAAAAAAAAAGAAAAGAGGCCAGGCGTGGTGGCTCACTCCTGTAATCCCCACACTTTGGGAGGCTGAGACAGGCAGATCATGAGGTCAAGAGATCGAGACCATCCTGGCCAACATGGTGAAACCCTGTCTCTGCTAAAAATGCAAAAATTAGCTGGGCGTGGTGGTGCATGCCAGTGATCCCAGCCACTCGGGAGGCTGAAGCAGGAGAATCACTTGAACCAAGAGGCAGAGGTTGCAGTGAGCCAAGATCATGCCACTGCACTCTAGCCTGGTGACAGAGGAAGGCTCGATTAAAAAAAAAAAAGTACCCCAGGGAATTCTCCTGTGTATCTAGGGTTTAAATGGCCTGTGTTACTGTAGTCCTGAGGAATTAGTGTATAAAGGAAATATGCATCCTGTGTTCCAAATTACATCCCAGAATTAAATAGATGTTGAAACTAGCATCAGTGTTTTAGCATCTCACTTGCTGTGTGGTGAAGTGTGAATTTGGTGTGGAACTAGCTGAGGTATTTGAGAAATTTCACATGTTGCTCCTCTAATTTCCCTTTGTTTTTATAGAAAGTGTCATGTTTAGCCACATTATACCTTCAAATAATTTTTTTTTTTTTTTTTTTTTGAGACGGAGTCTTGCTCTGTCACCCAGGCTGGAGTGCAGTGACACTCAAGCTCACTGCAAGCTCCGCCTCCTGGGATCACGCCATTCTCCTGCCTCAGCCTTCAAAGTAACTGGGACTACGGGCGCCCGCCACCACGCCCGGCTAATTTTTTAAAATATTTTTAGTAGAGACAGGGTTTCACCGTGTTAGCCAGGATGGTCTCAATCTCCTGACCTCGTGATCCACCCGCCTCGGCCTCCCAAAGTGCTGGGATTATAGGCGTGAGCCACCGCGCCCGGCTACCTTCAAATAATTTAAATCTATGTTTATGATATAATCTTCTGGGTCTAGATCATGTCTCCATACCCCGACTAATAAATTTTTTTCTTCAGGCCGGGCACGATGGGTCACGCCTGTTATCCTAGCACTTTGGGAGGCTGAGGTGAGCAGATCATCTGAGGTCAGAAGTTCAAGACCAACCTGGCCAACATGGCGAAACCCCATCTCTACTAAAAATACAAAAATTAACTGGGCGTGCTGGTGTGCCCCTGTAATCCTAGCTACTCAGGAGGCTAAGGCAGGAGAATCACTTGAACCCGGGAGGTGGAGGTTGCAGTGAGCCGAGATCGTGCCACTGCACTCCAGCCTGCATCAGAGCGAGACTCCGTCTAAAAAAAAAAAAAAAAAAAAGATGTTTGTTTGTGTGAGGCTTGGTCTGAGAGGAGCTACTTGGACTTGATCAGCAGTTAAAAAGCCAGGAAGGAGTCCCAGGGTTGCGACCCACTGCCGAGTTCCTAGAAAGCTGACTAGTGGCTGGGTGTGGTGGCAACTCCTGTGGTCCCAGTGCTTTGAGAGGCTGGGCAGGGGAATCACTTGGGTCTGGGGTGTGGAGGCTGCAGTGAGCGGTGATCTCACCACTGCACTCCAGCCTGGGTGACAGCATGGGACCCTGTCTCAAAAAAAATCAATAAAATCAAGCAAGTTGACTGGTGCAGACCCACCACATGTGTATCCATTCCTCAGCCGTGAGCGTGGGGGCCGTTCCTGTTTCTCTTTTTTTTTTTTTTTTTTTTTTTTTTTTTTTGAGACGGAGTCTTGCTCTGTCGCCCGAGCTGGAGTGCAGTGGCCAGATCTCAGCTCACTGCAAGCTCCGCCTCCCGGGTTTACGCCATTCTCCTGCCTCAGCCTCCGGAGTAGCTGGGACTACAGGCGCCCGCCACCTCGCCCGGCCCCGTTCCTGTTTCAAGCCACTGTAAATGGTGCTACCATGTGCGTTCGTGTGCTTGTTTTTGTTTGGACACCTGTTTTCCATCCCCTCAGGTGCACGCCCAGCAGTGGAATTGCCAGGGCAGTAAATCCACATGGAACGTTGGAAGAACCCCAGGCTGGTTTCCACGGCAGCCACGCTGGTTGACATCCCATCCCCCTTGCCCTCGTGAGGGTCTGACCTGTCCACGCCTGTGATGGTCTTTTTGTTCTTTCCCTTATAAATCATCAGCAGTCCTGACCCTTTGAGCAGGAGGAGTGAGTTATCCTTGCTCTGGGGGTGGGAGCACAGTCCTGGGGCGAGGTGTAGTAATTTGAAGCCCATCTGGAGGATCGGGTGACACTTGTTCCGTTGTACAGAGTTGGATCATAAAACATTCAGGAAAATTGTGTGTGTGCTCCCCCCAGCCCCCCACTCCCCCACAGCTGTGGCTCCTTCCCCGCCCAGTGTAGCTGGCAGCCGAGCTTGGGGTGTGGTCCTGGGTGACACATGAGTGGTGGGTATTCGTGGGGCTGCTTCGAGGCCAGCTACAGTGGGGCTGGGGACAGAAGTGCGATGGGGTGGGTTTGCCATCCTTGCCTCTGGTGGGAACAGCAGGAGGGATGTTGCATCCTGATGTAGGGGCCGGCAGGATGGGGCCCAGGCAGCCGTCACTCCTGATCTGTTGTCGGATGATGGAGAGGGGCTCCTGTGCATTAGGAGGGCTTGTCGTGGGGGCCTCGTCATCCACTGAGGGAGGTGCTCCAAGCCTCTGCTGCTCCCTCCTCTCTCTCCTCCCAGGTGGGGTGGGTTGTCTCTGGGGCCAGCATGGCGTCGACCCGGCTTGTCTCTGGTGCCATCCATGTTGAGTGGCTCACGCCTGCCTGTCTCTTGGGAACCTTGTCTGCCATTTGGACCTCGTACCTGAGTTCGATTGGGTCAGAACTATCCTTAATGGTGTTCTGGAGACACACACGGTTAGTGAGCAGGCCCAGGGGGATCCAGACACATCCCCCCAAAACCTGAGCACAGTGTTCACGGCAGCGAGAGTCACACTGGCCGAAGGTGGGAAGGCCCCACATGTTCGTCCACCAAGGAGTAGGCAAACAGCGGGGCATGTGTAGGGGAATGCTGTGTGCCACCACCACGGCCAAGTTCCAAAACATTCTCAGCCTAGAAAGAACGTGAATCCTCCCCGTCTCCTCCCCCAGCCTCTGGCACCCACAAATCCCCTTTCTTTCTCTGGATTGGCCTCTTCTGGGCATTTCATAGAAATGGATCATACGGTGTGCTCTCTTATATCTGTCTGGCTTCTTTCTTTCTTTTTTTTTTTTTTGAGACAGAGTCTGGCTCTCTCACCTAGGCTGGAATGCAGTGGTGTCATCACAACCTCCGCCTCCTGAGTAGCTGGGATTACAGGTGCCCGCCACCACGCCCAGCTAATTTTTTATTTTTAGTAGAGACGGGGTTTCACCATGTTGGCCAGGATGATTTGAACTCCTGACCTCGCGATCTGCCCACCTCGGACTCCCAAAGTGCTGGGATGACAGGCGTGAGCCACCGCTGCTGGCCTGGAATCAGTATTCCAACCATCTTAGCTCGATGTTTGTAATTTCTATGTTTATCCTCTATTATAGGCAAAATACATCTCTCAGTGCATCGATGAGATCAAGCAGGAGCTGAAGCAGGACAACATCGCGGTGAAGGCGAACGCGGTCTGCAAGCTGACGTATGTAAGTGTCTCCCGGTGGCCCGTGCCCAGCACTGTCGGGCTGCTTCACACTCAGCGCGTCTCCCCCTGTTCATCAGCCTGTCTGTCCACCTGTCAGTCATTGGTACCGCCCACTGTCGGTGAGCTACTCAGGGCCAACCCAGAGTCCTGGAGTGGAGAGCTGTGATTGTCACATGACTGGCAAACAGGCCAGAGGGCGGCAACCCACAGGCCCTGGTGGTAGCCCCGAGGGAGCCCCATGGGGTCCTCTTCTGGGTGGGGTTCAGTAGGGACGCCCCTTGCCTGCAGTCTCGGCTCCCACCACAGGCTGCGCCAGGACGCCTAGTGGGGAGAGCTGGGGCCCTGGACCTTCCTGGGCTGCCTCCCTTCCTGGCTGCAGTTCCAGGTTAGTACGTGAGCTGGGGACAGGCACTCCTCCCTCTGGCCTGTTTTCCCGTGGGAGGTAGCGAGACGAAGGGCTTCTGCGGGGTCCCCCATGCTGCTGCTCGTCTCGTAACTATTTCAAGGAGCCGATTCGCCAAGGGGTGGTCGTTAGTACCCATAAGTGCCAGTTAGCCAATTGGAGACATTGAGCCTCTTTTTAGTGCCTGTCACTAACCTGTCCCTGTAGCTTTTAAATGTCAGAGTTGTTTGTCAAAAGAGGAAATTAAAGGCCTCGGGTGTGTATTGGGTGGTTTGTCGACCGTGAGTGAGTCTGTTCCGTGTGCTGGGAGGGAGTGCTTCATGCTACTTCTCAAACCCTTTGTCTCCGCTTTGGCTTGTGAGTGCAATTTCCTGTGCATCCCTTAACAGTTACAGATGTTGGGATACGACATCAGCTGGGCCGCCTTCAACATCATAGAAGTGATGAGTGCCTCCAAGTTCACCTTCAAGGTGAGGTTCCGGGACGGCGAGGCTGGTGGGATGGGGGAGTGATTACAAGTGGGAGGCGCCATGCCCGGCCAATTTTTACTATTATTATTCTTGAGATGGAGTCTTGCTCTGTTACCCAGGGTGGATTCAGTGGCCTGTAATCCCAGCCCTTTGGGAGGCTGAGACAGGTGGATCACCTGAGGTTGGGAGTTCGAGACCAGGCTGGCCAACATGGTGAAACCCTGTCTCTACTAAAAATACAAAAATTAACAGGGTGTGGTGGCGCGCGTCTATAATCCCAGCTCCTGAGGAGGCTCAGACAGGAGAACTGCTTGAACCCAGGAGGTGGAGGTTGCAGTGAGCTGAGATCGGGCCATTGCACTCCAGCTTGGGCAACAGAGCGAGACTTTGTCTCCAAGAAAAAAAACTCATACATATTCCAAACTCTGGGAATTTCCTTCTGGAATTTTGAAGAAATCTGGGTTGGTTTTCAAATGTGGATTGGTTCCCACTTGCTGGTGGCCCCCGCGTCCAGGCTGCGGGGCGTTGCTTCGGGACCGGCATTGCCTGGTGCAGACGCTGCAGAGCAGAGCTGGGAGCTCCTGAAGGCTGCAGGTGCCCGGCCTCTGATGTGCTGTCCGTTCTCTCCCAGCGAATCGGCTACCTCGCTGCTTCCCAGAGCTTTCACGAAGGCACCGACGTCATCATGCTGACCACCAATCAGATCCGTAAGGTGGGTGTTCCCGGCCCGGGCCACTCTGTGCTGAATGCAGCCTGTCCCCTGCCGGAGCATCTGGTTTCCACGCTGGTCTTCCTGTGGGCAGCAGGCACCTGTGGCCCCCTTGAGTGCGAGCAGGGCTTCTGCAGCCACAGTCTTCCCAGCAGACACGGAGAGGTGGCCCGGCGGGTCTGAGTCTGCGCTCCCTGGTGGGCTTGTGAGGTGGAGGGATGCTGAGCGGTGCGGTGCCCCCTTCCCTCGCTCACCACATGGAGGGGCCGGCAAATGGGGCTCCAGGGTCCACTCGAGGCTGGCCTCTGCAGTCGCCCCCTTTCTTCCCTTCTTCCCTTATGGTAGTACCTGCTGTAGCTGTGGGCCCTTCCCTCCCCATGTGGGGTGCTTCCTGCCCGCGGTTTCTTTTGAGTCCCACGAGGTGCCTTTTTCAGCACCATGTAAATGTTGCATTTTGAAATGGTCACGGAGGCCATTGGGTAGCAAAGGTCCTCCTTGGCCCCCGAGCTCTGAACACGTTTGGTTCCTGCCTCTCACTGGCGGGGTTGGGGTATTGGAGAATCAGGCCCACCTTTCTCATGGGCACCTGGCCCCTTTCTGGCCCTAGACTGCAGCTCAGAGGCCATGGCCCCAGCTCTCCAATGTCCATGTGCAAGGGCAGGACCCTGTGACTATGTCGTTGACCCCATAGGGTGACCTGGCGACCTGGGCTGGGGACTCCCAGCATGCCGAGGCTCAGGTGTGGGGGTACTGGCGGTGACTGATGCCCAGCACAGGGTGTGGTGCAGGTCCTGGGACTGTCGGCTCTACTGGGCTCACTGTTGTGGGCAAGATTATGGAGCTGGACATCCCGCCTGGGCCGCGGGCGACATGTGCCCTCGATGCCATGGGGTCTTGGGTCATGGCCATGAGGGTGGCTGGAGTGCCTAACAGGAGGGGCCTGGGTGGGAGTCTGGCCCACTGAGAGGAGGATGGGAGCGGGTTTTGCAGGTGGTCACTGGGAGGGAGGAGGGTGGAGGTCACCGGCCGCCCTGGATACCCAGGTGGCAGCAAGGAGGGCCACATGTCGGGCCCAGGTTTGTGTCTCTTGCTGATGGGCTCGGACGGCCGGATCCCTGTGTGAGCACCTCACTGGGGACTTACTTCCACCACTGCCTTGCCAGGTGCTTGCAGCTGTTAGGCCCTGTGTGTTGGGCGTGGCTCTGACCCGGATGCCAGTGGTGCCTGTGGGGCTCTGGCTCGGCCAGTTAGCACCTGCTTCCTCTGTGTAGGATCACATGCTCCCGATGTTTGCAGTCCACTGTGTCATTTTTATTTGTTTGTTTTGTTTTGAGACTGAGTCTTGCTCTGTTGCCCAGGCTGGACAGTAGTGGCGTGATGTCGGCTCACCGCAACCTCCGACTCCTGGGTTCAAGTAATTCTCCTGCCTCAGCCTCCCGAGTAGCTGGAATTACAGCTGCCCTTGTTTTTCGTTTGTTTGTTTTTTGTTTTGTTTTTGAGATGGAGTCTTTGTCTGTCACCCAGGCTGGAGTGCAGTGGTGCCATCTCGGCTCGCCACAACCTCCACTTCCTGGGTTCAAGCAATTATCCTGCCTTAGCCTCCCAAGTAGCTGAGATTACAGGGGTGCATCACCACACTCGGCTAATTTTTTTGTGTTTTTAGTAGAGATGGGGTTTTACCATGTTGGTCAGGCTGCTCTCAAACTCCCGACCTCAGGTGATCCGCCTGGGTCACCTCGGATCCTCCCAAAGTGCTGGGCCTCCACAGTGCCTCGGCCTCCCAAAGTGCTGGGATTACAGGTGTGAGACACTGCACCCGGCCCTCATTTCTTTTGTTTGTTTGTTTTTTTGAGATGGAGTCTTGCTCTGTTGCCCAGGCTGGAGTGCAGTGGCACAATCTCGGCTCACTGCAAGCTCCGCCTCCCGGGTTCACGCCATTCTCCTGCCTCAGCCTCCTGAGTAACTGGGACTACAGGCGCCCGCCACCACGCCCAGCTAATGTTTTGTGTTTTTAGTAGAGACAGGGTTTCACCGTGTTGGCCAGGATGATCTCGATCTCCTGACCTCGTGATCCGCCCGCCGTGGCCTCCCAAAGTGCTGGGATTACAGGTGTGAGCCACCGTACCTGGCTTGTTTTTTAATTAAAAAAATTATTTTCTGGGCTGGTGTGGTGGCTCACACCTGTAATCCCAGCACTTTGGGAGGCCAAGGCAGGTGGATCATCTGAGGTTGGGAGTTTGAGACTAGCCTGACCAACATGGTGAAACCCAGTCTCTACTAACAATACAGAATCAGCCGGGCATGGTGGTGCATGCCTGTAATCCCAGCTACTCAGGAGGCTGAGGCAGGAGAATCGCTTGAACCCAGGAGGTGGAGGTTGTGGTGAGCCGAGATCGCCCCATTGCACTCCAGCCTGGGTGACAGAGTGAGACTCTGTCTCAAAAAAAAAAAAAAATCATTATTTTCTTACTTTTTTTTAAAAGCGATCTCCCCACCTCAGCCTCCTGAGTAGCTGGGACCACAGGCGTGCACCACCTCGCCCGGCTGATTGTTTTGTATGCTTTGTAGAGGCAGGGAGGGTTTCACTGTGTTGCCTAGGCTGATCTCGAACCCCTGGGCTCAAGTGATCCTCCTGCTTCGCCCTTCCAAAGTGGTAGGATTAGAGGTGTGTGCCACCGCTTCCAGCTCACTGTGTCACTTTATTTTATTTATTTATTTATTTATTTATTTATTTTTTTTTTTTTTTTTTTTTTTTGAGACGGAGTCTCGCTCTGTCGCCCAGGCTGGAGTGCAGTGGCCAGATCTCAGCTCACTGCAAGCTCCGCCTCCCGGGTTTACGCCATTCTCCTGCCTCAGCCTCCTGAGTAGCTGGGACTATAGGCGCCCGCCACCTCGCCCGGCTAGTTTTTTTTTTTGTATTTTTAGTAGAGATGGGGTTTCACCGTGTTAGCCAGGATGGTCTCGAACTCCTGACCTCGTGATCCACCCGTCTCGGCCTCCCAAAGTGCTGGGATTACAGGCTTGAGCCACCGCGCCCGGCCTATTTATTTATTTTTTGAGACGGAGTCTTGCTCTGTTGCCAGGCTGGAGTGCGGTGGCACAATGTCGGCTTGCTGCAACCTCTGCCTCCCTGGTACAAGCAATTCGCCTGCCTCAGCCCTGCGAGTAGCTGGGACTACAGGTGTGCACCACCACGCCCGGCTAATTTTTTGCATTTTAGTAGAGACGGGGTTTCACCATGTTGGCCAGGATGGTCTCGATCTCCTGACCTTGTGATCTGCCCGCCTCAGCCTCCCAAAGTGCTGGGATTACAGGCGTGAACCACTGCGCCCGGCTGCTGTGTCATTTCAAAAGAACCAGTTGGCCCCATCTCTACTAAAAATACAAAAATTAGCCGGACGTGGTGACAAGCGCCTGTAATCCCAGCTACTTGGGAGGCTGAGGCAGAGAATTGTTTGAACGTGGGAGGCAGAGGTTGCAGTGAGCTGAGATCACACCACTGCACTCCAGCCTGGGCGACAGAGTGAGACTCATCTCAAAAAAAAAAAAAAAAAAAAAAAAAGCTGGCCTTGTCATATTTTGACCACAGAATGTTAACCCTGAAAACGGATCTTGATAGATGCATATATAGGTGGAGTCTTGGGAGTTTCCTTAAGAAAATCTCTCCCCAAGAGCAGCTTTGTGATATCAAGAGAAGGTTTATTTCCCCAAGTGCTGAGACAGGAGCTGGGGCGGATGCCGTGTTTTAGTGAGAACTGCAGGAGTGAAGAGCTGGGGCAGAGTCTAGGGGAGCACGGGGGCAGCTGCCAGCTGAACTTGGAGAGGGGCCCCCAGGAGCTGTTCCTGGGCCCTTCCCCTCAGTTGTTGGGGAAAGGGACCCCAAATGGAAGCAGGCTCTCAGAGGACCCCATCCTGCGGGGCACGTTTTCCGCCTGTTCTGTTCCAGGCCCAGCAGCACCGTCTCTGCGGACTGGAAGCTGCCAGTGATGAGTGGGGGCAGCCCTGGTTTTAGGCCTGGCTCTGCTCTTGCACCCGTGGTGGCCCTTCCCCACACTTGCAGTGGCTTGTGACAAGTGCCTCTGTCCCAGGAGGTGCCAGGAAACTCGGTTGATTCCCACGCAGAGTGTTTCAGTTTGTGGCTTAGACCTCCCTGTCCCCAGCCCCGCCTATCCAGGAGGAGCCAAGAAACTTAGTTGATTCCCGCCCACAGAGTGTTTCAGCCTGTGCCTCAAACCTCACTATTGCCTGGCATGCCCACCCAGGAGGAGCCAAGGAACTCAGCTGATTGCCACACACACAGCCCCCTAGGCTGTGCCTCAGACCTCAGTGTCCCTAGCCGTGCCCATCCCGGCTCTTTCTTGGTGACAGTGTCTTCCATGGGCTCTAAATTGTTCCTCCTCTTCTGAGTTCAGCTCCAGACCCCTCTGCAGCAGGGGTGATAAGGCACAGCTGCACCCCAAGGGGATATGGCGAGTCCCCCAAGGGGATATGCCGAGTCCTGGGGCATCCTGGGAGGATTTCGCTCCTGCTGCTCCCTGTGACCCAGGCGTCGGACGTGCCGCCCAGAGCATCCTGGCCACGGCCCTTTCTCTGTCGCTTTCCAGGACCTGAGCAGCCCCAGCCAGTACGACACAGGCGTTGCACTGACGGGTCTGTCCTGCTTCGTCACCCCAGACCTTGCCAGAGACCTGGCAAATGACATCATGACACTGGTGAGTTTGTAAGCTTGCCCGCCACCCCTGCATGTCTGCTTGGGGAAAAACTCGGTCAGAGTGGCATGCCAGGGAAGCTTTTCCATGCGGAAACCGGCCGGGGTCCCTGGTGTGTGGCCTACCTGGGATGGGAACCAAATCGCTGTCAGCTGGTGGGGCGGCTCTTGGGCCGCTTTGATGCCTGCGTGTCTTGAGTTTATGTTTGAAATCATCCTGCTGAGAGGAGGAGCAGGGTCTCCCTGACGGGCCAGGCCCGGTGGGAGATGTTTGCCCCAAGGTCTGACAGTGGCTCCTGTCTGAGCTGCCAGTGGGCTTCTGTGTGGTCCTCTTTCCTCCATCCCTGACCACAGTTGGACTCCTCCCTGCCACTCCACGTGTCAAAGGCTAACCCCCGGCTATGACAGTCTAAAACCTGAGAAGCCCCTGGAAATTTTGGCCCCAGAAACATCTGTTTTGTGCCTGACTTAATCTCCAGCTCATGAGGGAGACTTTTGTTCCTTTTCATTTAAAAAACAGCAACCAGATTAACAGTGTGGAAGGGCGTGGTTTCCTCCCTGGGAAGCGCTGTCCCTTCGTGGCTGCCTGTCCGCCCGGAGGTGTCTCGATCGTGGCCGATGGGTGCTGTCCCCGGGTGGCTGCCTGTCCGCCCGGAGGTGTCTGGATTGTGGCCGACGGGCGCTGTCCCCGCGTGGCTGCCTGTCCGCCCGGAGGTGTCTCGATCGTGGCCGATGGGTGCTGTCCCTGCGTGGCTGCCTCTCTGCCCAGCAGTGTCTAGATTGTGGCTGATGGTCTTGGAGATTGTCAGCACAGCCTGCGGAGCTTCTAGATCAGGGATCAGCGGGCTGCGGCCCAGGGCCAAATCTAGCCGGCTGTGCCTTCTTTCCATGTATCATGTCGTCTCCCGTGGCCTTGGCTATGAAGGGCACAGCCGCGTGGTCACGACAGAGGCCGTCTGGCCCACGAAGCTGAAAACACTGACTCTGGCCTTCACAGAGTGCCGGCTTCTCTAGAGTAAAGCAGTGGGGAGCCCATGAGCAGGCGGATGTCAGCGCCCCGTCATGGGGTGGCTCTGTCAGGACCAGGCAGTTCAAGGCGGCTCCCTGGGCCTGATAGATGCGAGGGCTCCCGCCGGGGAACTTGAGCAGCTGCAGGGCACAGCCGTGGGGAGCTGGGCTGTAGGCTGTGTTCCCAGCATGACTTTCCTCTCCAGCCTTCCTCCTCCCACTGTGGGACCCAGGACCCTGGGGCAGGAAGGCCACCCAGGAGAAGGGCTTAGTCTGGAGGGCAGGCCTGAGTCAGGGCACAGGGAGGCCGGCTTCCCTGCCGTCTAGGATGCTGCTCTCTGGCCTCTGGGGCTGGTGTGCAGCCACAGCCTCGGGCTGGAGGACGTCTTCTCCCTGTGGAGGAGGGTGGCGGGGAGAGGCGTGAGCAGGGATGAGGCACAGAAAACCCGTGTAGGCTGAAGCCCGCTGCCCCGCAGATGTCGCACACCAAGCCCTACATCAGGAAGAAGGCCGTGCTGATCATGTACAAGGTGTTCCTGAAGTACCCTGAGTCGCTGCGTCCCGCCTTTCCCCGGCTGAAGGAGAAGCTGGAGGACCCCGACCCTGGTTTGTGGATTTGAGTTAAACCTCAGGCTTGGGGGTGGGGGCTCAGCTGGTAGCCTGGGAAGATGTGGTGGCGTGTTTTGGGGGGTGCTGCGGGGAGCGGTGGAGGGCTCCATCCAGGAGCATGCCGGCTGGAGGTGGCTGGGCCTCCCCTCGCTGGGGCAGCCGGGAGGGAGGTGCCGGAGGTGGGGGCAGTAAGATCCAATGTGGCAGCTGGTGACCCTGGTGTGTTTCTGAGCAGAGGTGTACCCCCCACCCCGCCGCCCCTTGTAGGACCAGTGCTGCCAGGGGGCGCCTTCCGCAGGGCAGGCGATGGTCTAGACCATACGTCCCTCACAGGAGCCGCCTCCACCTCACGTGACTGTTGTGTATTTGTGATGTGGTGACTGTGGGACGTGGCTTCACATTCAGTTTCACTGAGTTTCCCTGGGCTGCGTGTGTGAAGCCTCTGGCGGGTGGCAGGCATGGGTTAGCGGACTCCAAAGCCAGCCCACAGGGATCCCGAGGCCCTGCGTGTAGGAGGGGAGACTCCAGCTCTAAGCACGGGACCCGATGGGCGAGCTTCTCCCTGGAGTGCTGGGCGCAGACGCAGCAGGAAGGCTCCCTGAGCCCCAGTGGCTCGGCAGCTGTTTCTGGAGCCCTTCTTGCTGAAACCCCCACTCAGAAGGCCACCGTCAGGCTGTCTTGAGCGCGGTGACGCACGGGCACACTTGTGCCTGGCAACAGTGCTGAGCAATGCTTTCTCAGTGCCAGGGGCTGGCTGCTGTGACCTGTTCCCTGGAGGAACAGGCCTATAGCTGCTGTCCCTGTCACCAGGAGGAGGTGGCAGAGCCAGGGCCATGTTGAGTGAGAGCTGCCGCAGGCCCCAGAACTTCCTCGCAGACCAGGAAGACAGTAGGATGGTTTTCTAAGTGGAAGGGCAGGCATGCTCATGAGGACCACTTGTTCCCCAGGGGTTCAGTCGGCTGCTGTCAACGTCATCTGCGAGCTGGCCAGACGGAACCCTAAGAACTACCTGTCCCTGGCCCCACTCTTCTTCAAGCTGATGACGTCCTCCACCAACAACTGGGTCCTCATCAAGATCATCAAGCTGGCAAGTACTGCCCGGGGATGCGGCCTCCTCACCCTGCGTGGTGCATTCCCCGCGGGAGACTGAGGCCCTGCTGTCCCCGCAGTTTGGTGCTCTGACTCCTTTGGAGCCACGGCTGGGCAAGAAGCTCATTGAGCCCCTTACCAACCTCATCCACAGGTGAGTGGAGACCGTGCGCGGCAGGGGCGGGCGGCTCCAGTGTCGGAGCGGCAGCGCAGGTGGGCCAGCCCAACGGGATCCATTGCGGGAGCGGTGGGGTGGGCTGGCTCCATGGGGTCCGGTGCTGGAGCGGCTGGCAGCCCGGCCCCAGCGGGGTACAGCAGGAGTTGGGCGTGAAGCAGCTGAAAGATGGAAGGCTCATATGTTCAGCAGACTCTCTGTCCTAGAGTGGAAGCCTGTGGTGGCGTTCCTGGCCGCTGGACTCTTCTCCGTGCTGCTAGAGACATTTGAGGCGTTTGGGTTTTCTTCGTGGGTCTCAGCACTGCAAGGTTGTGAAATGGGACCGTATGTCAGGAGCCTTTTCAGGCCAGGCTGCTTGTGGTTCCTAGAAGAGGACACTTTAATTCCTCCGACCAAGTGCTGAGTAGGAGCCAAGACCCCCCCCCAAGCCCCCACTGCAGGGAAGGCGGGGGGAGTGGGCCACAGGGAGAGTCGTCATTGCCGTGACTTTCAGATGCAGTCATGTGTCACTTAGCAACAAGGACACGTTCACAGAAGGGTGTCATTAGGACAATTCACCGTGTGAACAGCGTAGCGTGCGCTCACACGCACTTTGCTGGTGAAGCTCACCACATTCCTAGGCTACGTGGCACGGACGTCTCCTGGGCTGAGGCCCTGCCCCACAGGCAACTGTAAAGCTATAAGCAGCGGCAACTCTGTGGCGAGTATCTGTGTCTGAACACGTTGAAACACAGAAAAGGGCTGGGAGCTGTGGCTCACGCCTGTAATCCCAGCACTTTGGGAGGCCAAAGCGAGTAGATCACTTGAGGTCAGGAGTTCAAGACCCGTCTAGGAAACATGGTAAAACCCCGTCTCTACCTAAAAGATACAAAAATTAGCCAGGTGTACTGGTACATGCCTGTAATCCAGCTGCAAGGGAGGCTGAGGCAGGAGAATTGCTTGAACCCGAGAGACAGAGATTGCAGTGAGCCGAGATCACAGCAGTGCCCTCCAACCTGGGCAACAGAGTGAGACTCCGTTTCCAAAAAAAAAGGGAAAAAGGCCGAGCACAGTGGCTCAGGCCTGTAATCCCAGCACTTTGGGAGGCCGAGGCGGGTGGATTACGAAGTCAGGAGATCGAGACCATCCTGGCTAACACGGTGAAACCCCATCTCCACTAAAAATACTAAAACAAAGTTAGCTGGGCGTGGTGGTGGGTGCCTGTAGTCCCATCTACTCGGGAGGCTAAGGCGGGAGAATGGCGTGAACCCAGGAGGCAGAGCTTGCAGTGAGCTGAGATCCGGCCACTGCACTCCAGCCTGGACGACAGAGCGAGACTCCATCTCAAAAACAAAACAAACGAAAAACCCTAGTAAGGATGCAGTAGGAGGGCGGTACAGCCATCTCACGGGTTCATGGGCTCATGGGCCGCCGGGGGTGGGTGGTCCGTTCCTACCCGGATGCTGTCATGGGCCCGCAGCTGCAGTGGGATTTCTCACGTGCCCTTTCTAGGAAGGTGAGATGGTGACCAGCCAAGCACCATAGGCCTTGGAGAGCAGGGCATGGGCCCCCTCCTGAGGGCACGCTCCCTGGGCTGTGGGGCTGAGGCCGTCTCCAGCTGAGCCGCCGGCATTGGGTCACCGTGTCTGATGAGGCCCCCGGTCCTCATGCCGCTTCCCTGTGTTCCTTTCCTTAGCACGTCTGCCATGTCCCTCCTCTACGAATGTGTGAACACCGTGATTGCAGGTGAGAACTGGCACTCTCCCCGTCTGGAAGGTCTGGCACTGTCAGGCTGGGGTCTCGGGTGGGGACAGGAGGGCACCAGGCCTGGTGTCCCCGAGCGCCACCCCTGCTGGCACTGAGAAGGAAAGCTGGCTGGGAGGCCGCCCCAGGCCTCTGCTATCAAGGTGGCCACGCATCTGCCTGGTCCTCCACCGCCCTCGGTGCTGGGAGTTTGCTGCTGAAGCTGCTCAGTAGCCGCTCTGGAGTCCCCCTGGGCGTGAAGGATGCATTTGCAGATGAAGCCTCTCCTCATACCTGCTTCCACGGATGCTGGCCCCTGCTGCTCAGGGCCTCCCAGCAGCTCTCACACACAGCTGCGTTTTTTCTGAGACTTTCAAGCACTCCTGAGACAGCACCTTGTTTCACCCATGAGTACTTAAGCAGCAGCATCTACCACAAAAATATTTTCTAAGGCAGAGTCAGAATCCACGCCTCCAGCCGGGCCAGGGCACCAGGGCCAACGCCCAGCGTCCCCGGTGGTCTCAGCCGAGCTCCTCCAAGTCAGCCAAAGCCTGACGAGGCATTGGGCGGTGCGCTTCCTTATGGTTGATAAAGCGGAAGCTTCTCACCAGATATGAGGGCCCAGCTATTCAGGAGGCCGAGGCAAGAGCATCATGAGAGCCCGGAAGTTCCAGGCTACATACAGAGCCAGACCCTGCCTCTCTTGAGGATGGTGTGCAGTGGTGCAATCATAGCTCACTGCAACCTTGACCTCCCAGGTTTAAGCAGTCCTCTTGCCTCTACAGGTGCATGCCACCCCACCCAGGTCATTTTTTGAATTTTTGGTAGAGACAGGGTCTCACTGTGTTGCCCAGGCTGGTCTTGAATCCTGGGCTCAAGCCATCTTCCTGCCTTGACCTCTCAAAGTGATGGGTTTACAGGCCTGAGATACTGGACTCGGCCAGCACCTCATCTCATTTGTTTTTTTGTTTTTTTCTAGCTTTACTTAGGTATAGTTGACAATTTAAATTTTTTTTTGTTGTTGTTGTTGTTTTTTGAGGCAGAGTCTTGCTCTGTCGCCCAGGCTGGAGTGCAGTGGTGCAATCTTGGCTCACTGCAAGCACCACCTCCCGGGTTCACGCCATTCTCCTGCCTCACTCTCCTGATTAGCTGTGACTACAGGCGCCCGCCACCACGCCCGGCTGTTTTGTTTTGTATTTTTAGTAGAGATGGGGTTTCACCATGTTAGCCAGGATGGTCTTGATCTCCAGACCTTGTGATCCGCCCGCCTCAGCCTCCCAAAGTGTTGGGATTACAGGCTTGAGCCATCGCTCCCGGCCCCTTAAAATGGTGTATTTTTAAGGTACACCACTTGATTGTGAAAAAGTTAGCACAATTCAGATAATTAACACATCTACATTTCTTTCTTTTCTTTTCTTTCTTTTTTTTTATTTTTATTTTTATTTTTTTTTTTTATTTTTTTATTTTTTTGAGGCGGAGTCTCGCTCTGTCGCCGGGACAGGAGTGCAGTGGCCGGATCTCAGCTCACTGCAAGCTCCGCCTCCCGGGTTTACGCCATTCTCCTGCCTCAGCCTCCCAAGTAGCTGGGACTACAGGCACCCGCCACCTCGCCCGGCTAGTTTTTGTATTTTTAGTAGAGACGGGGTTTCACCGTGTTAGCCAGGATGGTCTCGATCTCCTGACCTCGTGATCCGCCCGTCTCGGCCTCCCAAAGTGCTGGGATTACAGGCTTGAGCCACCGCGCCCGGCCTTTTTTTTTATTTTTGAGATGGAGTCTCGCTCTGTCACCCAGGCTGGAGTGCAATGGCGTGATCTCAGCTTACTGCAACGTCTGCCTCCCGGGTTCAAGCGATTATCCTGCCTCAGCCTCCTGAGTAGCACGCACCACCATGCCCGACTAAGTTTTATATTTTTAGTGGAGACAGTTTCACCATGTTGGTCAGGCTAGTCTCGAACTCCTGACCTCATGGTCTGCTCGCCTTGGCCTCTCAAAGTGCTGGGATTACAGGAATGAGCCACCGTGCCTGACCCTCTTTTTTTTTTTTTTTTTTTTTTTGAGACAGTCTCACACTGTTGCCCAGACTGGAATCCAGTGACGCAATCTCCACTCCAACCTCCGTCTCCCAGATTCAAGCAGTTCTCCTGCCTCAGCCTCCCGAGTAGCTGGGATTACAAGCACGCGCCACCATGCCCTGCTAATTTTTGTAATTTCAGTAGAGATGGGGTTTCACCATGTTGGCCAGGCTGGTCTTGAATTCCTGACCTCAGGTGATCCACCGCCTTGACCTCCCAAAGTACTGGGAATACGAGCGTGAGCCACTGCACCCGGCCTACGTTTCTTTTTAAAATAAATTTGTTCCTATCTGGATAATCTATATACCTGTTTTAAGACAAAAAGAATTACCATCTACTGTTATATTCAAATAACACTGCTGGCCGGGTGTGGTGGCTCACGCCTGTAATCTCAGCCCTTTGGGAGGCCGAGGGAGGTGGATCACCTGAGGTCAAGCGTTCAGGACCAGCCTGGCAACAATGGTGAAACCCTGTCTCTACCTAAAAAATACAAAAGTTAGCTGGGGGTGGTGTCAGGCACCTGTAATCCCAGCTACTCGGAAGGCTGAGGCAGGAGAATCGCTTGAACCTAGGAGGCGGAGGTTGCAGTGAGCTGAGATTGCACCATTGCACTCCAGCCTGGGCAACAAGAGCGAAACTCCTCAAAAAACAAAACAAAAAAAACATTCCTACAAAGATTGGGTGTGGCATTTCTGAAATCTTGCAAGCATGAATATGCGTTTATTTTGCCACATTTTTTCATTCATATTTACATTTATATGTAGATTTTCCACCCAGGGTTATTCGTTTCCAGATGTTTGTATTTTTTGTATTAAAAAATTATTTCAGTAGTTTTTGGGGAACAGGTGGTATTTGGTTATAGGGATCAGTTCTTTAGTGGTGATTTCTGAGATTTATGTGCACCATCACCAAGCAGTGTACACTGCACCCAATGTGCAGTCTTTTATCACTCACCCCCCACCCTTCCCCCAAGTCCCTGGAGTCCATTAGATCATTCTTTTTGGGGGAGGAGTGCGGGGGGGCGGTTGCAGAGTTTCTCTTTTATTGCCCAGGCTGGAGTGCAGTGGCACAGTCTCGGCTCACTGCAACCTCCGCCTCCCAGGTTTCAAGTGATTTTCCTGCCACAGTCTCCCGAGTAGCTGGGATTACAGGCATGTGCCACCACTCCTGGCTTATTTTTGTATTTTTAGTAGAGACAGGGTTTCTCCATGTTCGTCAGGCTGGTCTCAAACTCCTGCCCTCAGGTGATCTGCCTGCCTCAGCCTCCCAAAGTGCTGGGATTACAGGCGTGAGCCACTGTGCCCAGCCTAGATCATTGTTATGCTTTTGCGTCCTCATAGCTTAGATTTCAAGAACCCACGTCTTAAAAAGAAAAACACACACATGCTCACACTCACAGACACACAGTCACACATACACACACACACAGTCCCCTGTATGCCTTCATTCCATGCCACTGGCTTGTTGGAAAGCAAGTCTCTGTTCCTGCACGTGCCTGGCGGTTCCTTAGCTTCATGTGTTTCTTTTAAAGCTGTTAGAGCCAGGGCTCTGAGGGTCAGCTTCTCGCTGCCTGCCTGTCCCTGCCCAAAGGACGCAGCAGAGTCAGCAAAGGGGAACAGCTCAGGGGATGTTGGGGAGGCCAGGCCCAGCTTCTAGAGCCTTCTTTCAGTAAAGTCCTACAGGATGTGCTTCATCCCCCAGCAGTGAGCTGTGATGATCATTCGTGAAGTGTCACCATGGAGGCTCCCAGAGACCCAGCGCCTGGGTTCCTACAGGGTCTGGTCCTGTGGCCTCGGGGCCTGGCCCCTGCCAGGATTCCAGACTCCGGAGGGAAGCAGGGGTTGCAAGTAAACCACAGTGTTTGCAGGAACAGCTAAGGCGTGGGAGCTGTCCTGTCAGTGAGGGCGGGGGCCCCTGCAGGTTCCTGACCTCAGGCCTGTGATGGAGCTAGATTTTTGCAAACACAGTTGGGATGCGCGGTCCCAAACCCAGTGGCATTTCTGTCCTTGCTCCCATCCCTGCTCCCGGCAAGGGGATGCTGGCACCCTGTGGCCCTCAGGGCGTGTCGGCGCTGGCCGTGGTGCTGACCACAGTGTGGTACTGACCACAGTGCTGACCAGGTTGTCTGTTGCAGTGCTCATCTCCTTGTCTTCCGGCATGCCCAACCACAGCGCCAGCATCCAGGTACGTCCCGCACACCTCGGAGGCCACGCCTTTCCATGGGCGGAGCGTGCCCACCCTGTGACCAAGGTGCTGGCCCCCCCACGCCATCCTTGGGGCTCGGGAGGGCATGGCTGTGTCCTGTGTGCACTACCGGCCCGAGCCTGCCTGGGCTCCCCATCGTGTGTCTGTGGGGTAGACACGTGGGGCACTGAGGAGTGGAGTAATATGCCCGTGGGAAGCAGACCCTCCCTTGTCCCCGGTGCCTTGTGTGGGCCCTGCTTGTTTCCCTCCTGGGCTCTGATTGCTGGGTGGGGCTGACCCCGGGCCTTAGGTCAGGTTAAGGTTGAATCTGGAAGGCTCCTGGGACTCACCCTTGGTTTAGAGGAATTAACCAGCCTCGTTTGTTTCTTTTTTTCAGCTTTGTGTTCAGAAGTTAAGGATATTGATCGAGGACTCTGATCAGAACTGTGAGTCGTCCCCTCCCCAGTGCTGTCATTTCCGTGTCCCCACCTCTGTGAAGTTAGGGGTCCTCCCAGCATGAGGAGGAAGTGGACGTGGCATCTGCGACCCCAGCGCTCTCCCTGATGTCTGGCATTCGCCACGGAGGCACCCCTCTGCCATTTCCCTGCAGCGCCTTTGCACCCCAGCCTGTCTGTGTGAGAAGGCTGGGAAACACCAGCTCCCGCTGAGCCCCAGGCCCAGGAGGGATGTAGGGGGCGTGGCAGTGACCCCCACTGGGGAGATCCTGGCAGTCGGACAGATGCCACTCACTGAGCACCTTGGTCCGCGATTTCTGGATATTTCAGCCTCTGCATGTTTCTCGGGGATGCTGAAGCTTTGTGTTGTGAGATTGGGCAGCGTACAGCGCCCTTGCCTAAGTGCCTGCCCATGTGTGGGTGCCCCTGTGCTGCTCTGCTGAGGAATTCGAATTAACGGCCCCTGCCTGGTACCTGGTACCTGGGCGATGTTTTGGACGCTCATTTTGAAGCCAGATCTTTTTGTTAGAGTAGGAGTTGGCAAATTCGCCTGCAACAGCCCAGATAGTGGAGTCGCCCCCCTTATCTGAGGTTTCGGGTACCCCCATCACAGTCCAAAAATAGGCAAGGACCGCACAGTTGGGTATTCCAAGAGAGACCATGATGACATACCTTTCATGACTGTGTGTTTTATGATTGCTGTATTCTTAGTTGCTGTTAGTTGTTAATCTCTTACTGTGCCTAATTTACACACTGAACTTCCCCATAGACACAGATGTGTCGGAAAAACACCCACACGCGGGTCTTAGTACTGCCCACCATGCCAGGCTTCCACTGGGGGTCATGGGCCCATCCCCCGCAGCTAGGTGGGGACTGCTGCGTTTTCTCCGTGGACCTCATGCTCTCTGTCTCTGCTCGGTCCTGCCCTGTGGCCTGAAAGCTGCCGTAGATGGCAGTGTGTGAACGGGTTCAGCTGTGTGCCCTGTGGCTGGGGTGTCCCTGGCTTAGGTTGTGGCATCTGTGCCTCATGCCCAGCCACCCTTAGCTCTCCGTGAGCTAGTTTGGGCTGGTCAGGTGAACAGTGAGTATCGGGTACGGGTGAGACCCTGCCCCGGGCCGAGGGTGCCTGATGCTGCTGGAAAGTCTTCTCTGCGTTCTTCCCTGTGCTGACTGGGTGGGAAGAAGAAAGCCGACAGCAGCTACTACAGCGTGGTAGTAGGTAGGGGAGGCCTTCCCGAGGGAGCTGGCATGGGAGCAGCCTGCACCCCGGCTCCCAGTGTGGGGGCTCTGCTAGGGCGACATCCCTTGTGTGAGCTCCAGCTGGGGGTGTCGCTCTGTCCACCCCTGGGTTGCCAAGGCCAGACAGCCTCCCGAGGTGGAGACTCGGCTCAGAGAGCCTTGGGCCCTGCCTGCACCTTGCCGCCTGTGTCCATCCCAGTGACCTGGCTCTGGCGTCTCTCTGCAGTGAAGTACCTGGGGCTGCTGGCCATGTCCAAGATCCTGAAGACCCACCCTAAGTCCGTGCAGTCCCACAAGGACCTCATCCTGCAGTGCCTGGATGACAAGGACGAGTCCATCCGGCTGCGGGCCCTCGACCTACTGTATGGGATGGTGCGTGCCCTCTGTCCGCCACCCGCCCGCCTGGCCCACCTTAGTTCTCTAAGGGACGTTACGTGTCGGGTGCAGAGCCACGTGGACTATGTGGAGTCCCTCACACTCGGCCATCAGCTAGTGTGGTGGGGCGGGGCAGAGGGGCGCCAGCCCTCGTCCATGCCTGTCTTCCAAGGCCTGTGCGGACAGGGGGCCAGGGCCAAGCCCACAACTGTCTTTGAGGGCGTGTGTGGAGGGGGCGGGGCCAAGCCCACTGAACAGACCATGCTGGGCCAGTTGTTGCTCCCCGGCTGGGGTCCGGGTGCCTCTCACCCAGCCCTTGTCGCAGGGGCCTGCTGCCTCCCTGGGGTCGATCTGTGAATCTGGGCCCGCCTGTGTCCCGTGGATTCTGTCTCAGAAGCAGGTGTTGGGTGTCTCACCAAGCAGGCCCCAGGCCGGGTCCGCCCTCACCACTGTCCCTACACTCTTGCCCAGGTGTCCAAGAAGAACCTGATGGAGATCGTGAAGAAGCTGATGACCCACGTGGACAAGGCAGAGGGCACCACCTACCGAGACGAGCTGCTCACCAAGATCATCGACATCTGCAGCCAGTCCAACTACCAGTACATCACCAACTTCGAGTGGTGCGTCCCGCTCCCAGGGGTACTGCTGGGGGTTCCGCGCTGCTGCTCACTCACCCCCTCTGCCCGCAGGTACATCAGCATCCTGGTGGAGCTGACCCGGCTGGAGGGCACGCGGCACGGCCACCTCATCGCCGCCCAAATGCTGGACGTGGCCATCCGTGTGAAGGCCATCCGCAAGTTCGCCGTCTCCCAGATGTCCGCACTGCTCGACAGTGCACACCTGCTGGCCAGCAGCACCCAGCGGAACGGGATCTGTGAGGTGCTCTATGCTGCCGCCTGGATCTGCGGGGAGTTCTCAGAGTGAGTGGACGTTGGGCCTCTGCGCTGGCAGCTTCTCCAAGCTTCCGAGGGGTAGGGGCCAGGGGCGTGCCTGGCAGATCTTTCCCGCTGTCTCCCATCGCCCTGCTGCCCCAGCTGGCAGGTCCGTGGGTTTCCAGCACCTGTCCCCTGACAATGGTCGGACCCATTCCCCCTTTACAGAGGCGAGTCTGTGCCGCCCTGTCTGCTCTCTGCCCTCGGGCATCTGTGGAGCTCCCAGGAGATTGTAGATGCCGTGGGCACCAGGACTGGGAGGTGGGAGGATCCGTGGGGTGGGCTGCAGATAGGGGGCTGGCCCTGGGCGTCTGCAAGGCTCAGTCCCAGCTGGGCAAGTGGCGGCCCCTCTCAGCCCTGCTTGCCGTAGGTGGGGTGGCAGCTCCATGTGGCATTTAGGTGGCCCAGGGAGGCACCTGCTCAGCCCCAGCCTGCCCACGCCAGGCCCCTCTGGGAGCACAGGGGTCTCAGTGCCAGGTTCCAGGTGGGCCGCAGGGATGGGTCTTATCAAAACTGCCCCTGCCATCTCCAGGAGCGTCAGATTCTCTCTGGCCGAGAGGACAGATCGCAGCCACTGCCGGGCAGGCTTGGGTCACGGGGCCTGCCGGAGGTGGGAATGTCTTGCTGAGACTCACGGTTCTCACAGCAGTCTGGATTTTCAGACTCTCTTGGAAATTCATGAGATTTGCCACTATGCCTCATTGCCTCGGGCCCTGCATCAGCACCACTAGCCGCTACCTTCTGCCCATTGCTGCCACACCAAGCACTCTTCACCCTGAGCCTGCCCCAGCTCAGGAAGGCGCCCAATTTCTAGGATGCCAAAAGGGTCCTCAGCCAGCCTGCATCCTGGAGATGAGCACTTCTGTCATTTTCTTTTCTTCCCCTCACCTCGAGACAGAGTCTTGCTGTCTCCCAAGCTTTGCCCTGGCTGGACTGCAGTGGTGCGATCTCGGCTCACTGTAACCTCTGCCTCCCGGGTTCAAGCGATTCTCCTGCTTCAGCCTCCCGAGTAGCTGGGATCACAGGCACCTGCCACCAAGGCCGGCTAAATGTTTTGTATTTTCATTAGAGACGGGGTTTCACCATGTTGGCCAGGCTGATCTCGAACTCTTATTTTTGAGATAGAGTCTTGCTCTGTCTGTCGCCCAGGCTGGAGTACAGTGGCGCTATCTTGGCTCACTGCAAGCTCCGCCTCCCGGATTCACACCATTCTCCTGCCTCAGCCTCCCGAGTAGCTGGGACTACAGGCGCCCGCCAACACGCCTGGCTAATTTTTTGTATTTTAATAGAGATGGGATTTCACCACGTTAGCCAGGATGGTCTCAATCTCCTGACCTTGTGATCCGCCCACCTCGGCCTTCCAAAGTGCTGGGATTACAGGCGTGAGCCACCGCACTCGGCCTCATTTTTTGTATTTTTAGTAGAGATAGGGTTTCACCATGTTGGCCAGGCTGGTCTTAAACTCCTGACCTCACGATCTGCGTGCCTTGGCCTCCCACACTGCTGGGATTATAGGTGTGAGCCACCGTGCCCGGCCAGTTCTATTATTTTCTTAGTGGGAAAAAAGTGGACTAGAAACATATCCAAGTCCCAAGACACTGTGTCAGATGTGAGTGAGGCACACCCCCAGGCCCCACTGTCCCGCAGATCACGGTCTCCCAGCTCCGTCTGCTCCCTGCCCGTCCTGCTCGTCCTCCCAGGGCCAGCTGCACAGTTGACCCCGTTGTCTTTTCCTCTTCTGACCTTTCCTCCGCTCAGTGGCTCTGTCATCTCCACGTCTCTGTCTTGTTCGTGTTACGGGCTATTGACGGCCCCTGGTTTCTTCTACTTCGTGTCTCAGCCCCTGGAGACAGCTCAGGGAATGGGAAAGGCCCAGAGTCACCTCGTTTGTGGCGAGCCCAGGCCTCCCAGGTCCTCACCTGTTGGAGAGGAGCCCCGGGGCGGGCATCCTGGGGACTCACGGCGTTTCCCGTCCTCAGGCATCTGCAGGAACCGCACCACACTCTGGAGGCCATGCTGCGGCCCAAAGTCACCACGCTGCCAGGCCACATCCAGGCCGTGTATGTGCAGAACGTGGTCAAGCTGTACGCCAACATCCTGCAGCAGAAGGAGCAGGCCGGGGAGGCAGAGGGCGCCCAGGCCGTCACCCAGCTCATGGTGGACCGACTGCCCCAGTTTGTGCAGAGCGCAGACCTGGAGGTGCAGGAGCGGGTAAGGCTACACTGTGCATCGGGCCAAGCCCCAGGGAGCCCGCAGGGCCTTTCTGTCCAGCGGCGGCCAGGTTGACGGGGCCTCACTTCCTCTTCTGAAGCCACTTACTGAGATTCCTTTGTTGCCACTTGTGCCAGCTGCGGTTTGGGGTTAGTCAGTGGGCCTTTAGGTCAGTGGGACTGGGCAAGTCTCTGGGGTGCTGGGTATGTGGGGGTGCTGCTCCTGGCCACAGGAAGAGCCTGTTTCATATGCGGCGAGACAGCAGGTGTGAGAGCCTGGGGCTGGCTGTGGCTCTTTCTGGTGTCCTGCAGGTGACGTGGGTTCTGGGTTGAGCAGACTGTACACCTGTGCCAGCCGGTGCCCACCAGTTCCCAGGTCTCTGTTTTTCTGTTTGTTGTTTTGTTTTGTTTTGGTTTGAGATGGAGTTTCCCTCCTTTGCCCAGGCTGGAGTGAAGTGACACGATCTCGGCTCACGACAGTCTCCGCCCCCTGGGTTCAAGGGATTCTCCTGCCTCAGGCTTAGTAGCTGGGATTACAGGCACCCGCCACCACGCCCGGCTAATTTTTGTATTTTTAGTAAAGATGGAATTTCACCTTGTTGACCAGGCTGGTCTCAAACTCCCGACCTCAGGTGATCCGCCCACCTCAGTCTCCCACAGTGCAAGGATTAAAGATGTGAAACATCGCGCCTGGCCATCTGTGAGAGAGGTCGGGAGTGGCGTCAGCCCATCCAGTGGCTGAGGAGACCCAGCCTCAGGGCCGCATGGGGCGTGGCCCTGGGCTCCTCTGAGCAGTGGCATTATCTGGGGACTGGCCATGATCCTTGGCCCATGGTCACTGTTGGAGCTGCCCAGCCTGCCTGTGTCTGAGTTGCAGCCAGCACAGAGGCAGGGAGCCCGCAGGGGTGGTGGTGCTTCTGGTGTCGGGGCACAGGCCTTACGGGAGGCATTTCTGCAGTGGGCGAAGCTCCCTGTTGTGCCCCCATCTCTGTTCTGTTTGTGGACTGGTCTTTTCCGCCGCTTCTTGGCAAGGATGACGACGGAGACGGCATGAAGGCTGGGCTCTCTGTGGCTACGTGGCTGTGCCAGAGGGCCCGCACGTCACTGTGCCAGGGGCTGAGCCACCCAGTGTCCCTGAGGGTGGCCAAATGGCCTTCCAGGCAGGTGCCAGAGGTGACTCCTGCGTCCCCCGCAGGCGTCCTGCATTCTGCAGCTGGTCAAGCACATCCAGAAGCTTCAGGCCAAGGACGTGCCTGTGGCGGAGGAGGTCAGCGCTCTCTTTGCTGGGGAGCTGAACCCAGTGGCCCCCAAGGCCCAGAAGAAGGTTCCAGTTCCTGAAGGGTAAGGATACAGGGGTGGGGGCATTGCAACCACAGCCCTGGCATGGTCCCCTGATGCCTGGAGGCACAGAGGGGGCTACTGCAGCCCTGAACAGCCAGGAGGGTGTGGGGCTGATTGGAGGCCTGGGGCGGGTGCGCCCCTCGCTGGACTCACCGGGGCTCTTGCTGCTTCTGGGACCTGGCTTGTACCTGGGGATGCTCCCTGGGAAGTGGGCCTGCTCCCACCCTTGCCATCAAGCTCTGAGGCAGCCTGAGCCTGCCGTGAGGGCCCCACTGTGACCCTGCTGCAACTTTCCTGGGTCCCTGCATCTTCTCTAAGGGGCAGTGACACCTGCCTCGCTGGCCCCGTGTGGGTAGCAGGCACCACTGTTTGGGGTCTCACATGGCCAGGCACGTGGCGAGCCTGCTCAGGGTGGACACCTGCAGGTGCGTGCTGGGTCACACACACTGCCTTTTGTGACCCTCCTGTCCGGCACAGCCTGGACCTGGACGCCTGGATCAATGAGCCACTCTCGGACAGCGAGTCAGAGGACGAGAGGCCCAGGGCCGTCTTCCACGAGGAGGAGCAGCGGCGACCCAAGCACCGGCCGTCCGAGGCGGACGAGGAGGAGCTGGCTCGGGTGAGCTGTTGGGTGCCCCTGGTGGGCCTTCGCCTCCTCCTTCCTGTCCCAGGGAGTCTTTGAGGCTCCTGAGTCCGGAGCCTGGTTCTGTTGGCTCAAGATTGTGCACCGCCGCCCTCCAGGAAGCCCCAAGTGGGTATTTCATGTTATGGTTGGGTTTCATTGAGTTTCACTGAAAAGGGGAGCATCTTGGTCGGGTGCGGTGGCTCACGCCTGTAATCCCAGCACTTTGGGAGGCCGAGGTGGGCATATCATGAGGTCAAGAGATCAAGACCATCCTGGCCTACATGGTGAAGCCCTGTGTCTACTAAAAATACAAAAATTGGCTGGGCGCAGTGCCTCACGCCTGTAATCCCGGCACTTTGGGAGGCCGAGACGGGCGAATCACAAGGTCAGGAGATCGAGACCATCCTGGCTAACTCGGTGAAACCCCGTCTCTACTAAAAATACAAAAAATTAGCTGGGCGTGTTGGCGGACGCCTGTAGTCCCAGCTACTTGGGAGGCTGAGGCAGGAGAATAGTGTGAACCCGGGAGGCGGAGCTTGCAGTGAGCCAAGATCGCACCACTGCACTCCAGCCTGGGCGATAGAGCAAGACTCTGTCTTAAAAAAAAAAAAAAATTAGCTGGGTGCGGTGGCGGGTGCCTGTAATCCCAGCTACTCAGGAGACTGAAGCAATAGAATTGCTTGAACCCGGGAGGCAGAGGTTGCAGTGAGATCATGCCACTGCACTGCAGCCTGGGTGACAGAGCAAGACTCCCTTTCAAAAGAAATGGGGAACAGCTTTTCTAGATCCAGGAGCCCCCCTGAGGAGAACTCCATTAACCTGACCTGCAGCTGGGGGCCTGTGGGTGCCTGTGCGGGGCCCTTCCCCGACCCTGCCGTAGCTGCTGTAAGACACTGCAGACACGTGCAGCCCACCCAGACCAGAAGCTGGGGAAGGTGAGGGAAGCCCCTGGACCCCATCCTCCTGAGGCGGATGCAGCCCCTGTGCCCCGTGTGGGGCTCCACCTCACCCTGCTCACCTGTGCAGAGAGGGGAGCCCCTCCAGCAGTCCTCTCCTTCCATCCTGCACCGACAGAGGGAATGCCCACGGTGGGCTGCGTGCAGGGCTCTGTGCTCCTGCACTCTCCAGGCCGTGCTTTCAGGCAGCCCTGGCAGTCAGGGGCCCTGTCCCGGGCTCAGCAGCCCCAGCCCGTCTGAGGTGCTCATCAGTAGCCGGGTAGCCCAGGCAGGTCAGCAGCCTCCGTGGGTCCTGGTCCTGACCCTGGCAGTGGAGGCATGGGCGTCCCTGCCTCCCCGAGTAAGGTTAGCGATTCCTTTTCCCCAATACGCGCTCTTCCCTATTGCGAGCCTTGGTTTCCTCGTTAGTAAAAGCTCAGTAGTGAAAATAGCCAAAGCTCCAGCCTTCCCTGGTTCGGTGGCTGGTGGTGGACGTCCACAGAGGGGTGTCCTGCCCGCTCTCTCGGGCTCATGCCAAGCCCTGTCCCGCAGCGCCGAGAGGCCCGGAAGCAGGAGCAGGCCAACAACCCCTTCTACATCAAGAGCTCGCCGTCACCACAGAAGGTGAGGCCTGTCCCCGGCTGCCTGTCCCTCAGCACCCTCTACCCTCACCACCCACGCCCCCTGGCGTCCCTCTGAGTTTCAGGTTCCCTCTGGAAGATCCTGGGAGTGGAGCTGGGGCCACACAGTGACTGTGTGGAGCCTTTGAGGGGCGGGTGCCTCCCTGTGGGCCCCATTCGTTCGAGCCTCCAGCTGGGGGCCTGTTCCGTGTGCACGGCAGCCCAGTTGCTGTCCAGCCCGGACCTCATGGTCGTGGGCAACCTGCTGCCTCACTGTGGGCTTGGGGCCGCGTTACTTTTCTCATTTGAGGAGAAAACAGAATATTCAGGTAGAAAAAGTGGACGAGGATTTGCTTCTCCCTGCGCAGTAGGCCTGCGGGGTCACCCGCGTGACAAGCTTTCCAGCCCTCACTGTCTTTAAGAGTTGGGTCCTGCGGATGCTCACGGCGCTCCTCGTGGCCCGGAGCCCTGGCAGGACCCCTGGCTCCTGAGGATGTCAGGGCCGCGTCGCGCCCCCTGCATCCCTGAGGCTTGTCCTGCCCGTGTGTCACCCCTCAGTGCACCAGTAACGCCTGGATGTTGCTTTTGCAGCGGTACCAGGACACCCCGGGCGTGGAGCACATTCCCGTGGTGCAGATCGATCTCTCCGTCCCGTTGAAGGTTCCAGGCAAGTGTCTTCCGTGTGTCAGCGCCGCACTTGTCACATGGGCTGTGGGGCGCTTCCGCTGCCCTCCCCGTGAGCCCCTGGGACCCGGTGCTGAGTGCCTGCCTGTTGCCGGCCTCCAGGGCTGCCCATGTCGGACCAGTACGTGAAGCTGGAGGAGGAGCGGCGGCACCGGCAGAAGCTGGAGAAGGACAAGAGGAGGAAAAAGAGGAAGGAGAAGGAGAAGAAGGGCAAGCGCCGCCACAGCTCGCTGCCCACGGAGAGCGACGAGGACATTGCCCCTGCCCAGCAGGTGGACATTGTCACGGAGGAGATGCCTGAGGTCAGCCTTGCTGGAGGGCCCGGCCTGGGGATGTCTGTCTGTCCGCACACGTGTGTCCTGGGTCCATGCACAGCGGCATCTCCCCGTGGTCTTCCTTGGTGGCCAGGATGAGGCCCTGCCCCGGAGAGCACAGGAGGAGAGGCGCGTCTCTCCCTGAGTGTACGTCCCCACGCACCCACCCCACGGCCAGCAGCTTCAGAGGCAGATGCAGGTTGGCTGCGTCCTGGGGCCCAGCCGCCCTTGGTGCCTGGATGCTGAACGGAGCCTCTGGTGGAGCCATGTCACTGCCCACGTGTGCGTGTGGCCTCTGTGGGCGTGGCTGTGACTGTGACTGTCCAGGCAGTCCCATTGTGTCCGAGATACACGGGGTTCCCCCAGGCCACGGGCGCGGGTTCCACTGATGGTGCTCCCCTCTTCCTGTCAGAACGCTCTGCCCAGCGATGAGGATGACAAAGACCCCAATGATCCCTACAGGGCTCTGGACATTGACCTGGATAAGTGAGTGCACGTGGGTTCAGAGTGAGGGTGGAGGCCACACGTGGTTGCTTCCCTTCCTCTCGTCCTCCCTTCCGGGCGGGGCCGGGCTCTGCAGGGTGGACAGGCTGGGACGGGGTGCAGGCGGGCCTTCCCCAGACCACGTCCTCACTGCACTGCTTTTGGTTGGCCCTCCCAACCAAGACCCTAAGTGTGGGCTCTGAAGTCTCCAGACCTGGGGTGCTCAGGAGGTCCCCATGCCTCGACAGACCCTCCCATGAGAGCCTCCAGCAGGCTGTGTTGGGCAGATTCACGTCGGACCATGGCTGGGGCCAGGGGCTAGAGGAGCAGGTCCCGTGCTGCCACATGTACTGGACGCAGCATGTACTGGTGGCCCTGGCGGGTGGCCAGTGGTGCTGATGTGCGACCCGGTCATTCCCCTTTCCAGGCCCTTAGCTGACAGCGAGAAGCTGCCTGTTCAGAAACACAGAAACGCCGAGACCTCAAAATCCCCCGAGAAGGATGTTCCCATGGTGGAAAAGAAAAGCAAGAAACCCAAGAAGAAAGAGAAAAAGCACAAAGAGAAAGAGAGAGACAAGGAGAAGAAGAGGGAGAAGGAGAAGAAGGTAGAGCTAGTGCCCAGGGGAGCGTCCTTCTCCATTCCCCCTCTTGCCCTGAGCTCCCAGACAGCCTGGGGACAGCAGTGAGCTCAGGGGAAATGGCTGTGAGTCTGAGGCAGCGAGCGCCGGCCGCCTCGCCCTGTGCCCTGGCGGAGCGAGGACACATGGCTTCCGAGGGGAGCTGGCTGTGCACTTGCGTCAGGGGAGATTGAGGAGGAGCCGACGATCCCACAGGCGAGCCGTGTCCTCACCTGTGTTGGGGGCCGTGGTCAGAGCTTGGTGTGGTCCAGTTGCCACCCTCGTGTGCAGCTCCAGAACCGTTTCTGCAGCATCTGGGTGCAGATTTTCACATAGAGAAAGAAATCGGTTTTTCAAAGGAGCGCATGTTTGCAGGGCCTGGGGGCCTGTGCACACCCACATCAGGGGGCCCAGGCAGACATACGGGCCGCCACGGGCCTTCTGACCACTGGTATGGCGCATACCCACTCACAGATATGTCCCTGGCCCTCTTCTGGCAGCGAAAGCCAGAGCCAGCAGGGCTGGCTGAGGACATAGCCATCAGCTCCTGGATTCCCAGGCTCTGCAAGGCCCAGCTGGTCCAGGGCCCTGGGGGCAGCAAGGGCAGCTGGCCCCTGCTGTCCCCGGCGCCTCTTCCCAGGACCATGCACTACGTTTGCTGACAGCCTGTCTTGTGGTTTCAGGCTGAGGACCTGGACTTCTGGCTGTCTACCACCCCACCACCTGCCCCCGTCCCCGCCCCCGCCCCATCCACGGTAAGAGACTGGCAGCTGGCCACTGCCGGCCTTTGTGTCTCCAGAGGTCATACCTGGCACTCAGGGAAGAGCCCTGGGGTCTCCTGAGGCCCGCACCTGTGGGACCCAGCACTGAGTGGGGCCGGGGTCATGCTCCCGCGTCCCAGTAGGCCAAGCAGGGGCCGGGGAAGGGGAGGATGGCCAGGGCCTCTGTGCCCACAGGCTCCCTGTCACTCAGGGGGCACTGTGGCCTCTCAGGCAGGGGTGAGGGTGAGCTGAGGGTGTGCGGCATGGAGGCTGCCGGGAGCGAAGTGGAGTGGGGCCCCTCATTGCCCAGCGTGAGCCCCGAGCCCTGGCCCCCTGCAGCAGGAGCTCAGTGTGGACGCCATCACTACCCCGAAGGACGAGTGTGAGGACGCCAAGACGGAGGCGCAGGACGAGGAGGGCAATGCTGAGGGGCAAGACCAGGACAAGGTGAGGCTGTCACTCCCCAGTGGCTGTGGAGGGCTGCATGAGCCCCAGCATCCGACGTGGGGCCAGACAGCTTCCACCACCCAGATCCCAGGGCAGCCCTGCTCTCGCCTTTGCGTCGGACTCCTTACGGGCCTTTTGTTGTGCTTGTGGTCTTTTGTTTTTTTAATAACCTCCTTATTCACACATGGTTCATAAGTCTAATAGAGTTTATTCATTTGAAGTATGTATACGGTGGTTTTCCATATATATATAGTTGTGCAGCCATCATCACCTCTGTCTAGTTCCAGAACTTTCCATCACTCCTAAAGAAACCCCATTCCCACCAGCCATTATTCCTCATTCTCTTCCCAGCCCTGGCACCCACGCATCCTTCCTGTCTCTGTGGATCGGTGTGTCCTGAACATTTCACAGAAATGGAGTCATACACTGTGTGGTCTTTTGTGTGTGGCGTGTCACTGAGACGTCCTCAAGGTTCATCCACGCTATGGCTTGGGTCAGAGCCTGGTTCCTGTTCACGGTTGGGTCATTTTCCGGTGCGTGGACAGGCCACCCTCTGCCAACCCCGTTCCTCTGTGGACGGGCCACGCTGTACTGACCCACTCATCTGTTGATAGCCACTTGGGCCGCTTCCAGTTTGTGGCCACACAGCGTGCTGCTTTGAACATTTGTGGAGTGTGCGTGGACGTGTGTGTTCCCTCTCGGGTGTGTGCGTGGGTGTGGGGTTGCTGCGTCAAGTGTGGCGTCCTCACCGGTTGGCCATGCATGGCTCCCTGATCGGCAAGGACTGTTCCCTGAGCTGCTTTGGCGCTTGCCACCTGCCGCCAGCCAGGGACGGCCCCAGCCTCCGCTGGCCTGGGTCTGGCCTGAGCTCGCCTCAGTAGGCCTGAGGCGTGGCTGGTCCTGCCATCCCACCCAGACATGTAGGACCGTCAGCCTGAGCAGCCCGGCCTGTGGCCCCGACCTCGAATTGTGAGGGGGGCGCGCTGGAGCAGCTTGGGAACTGAACCTGACCCTCCTCCTGCTCCAGAAATCTCCCAAGCATAAGAAGAAGAAGCACAAGAAGGAGAAGGAGGAGCGGACCAAAGGCAAGAAGAAGTCCAAGAAGCAGCCTCTGGGCAGCGAGGAGGCGGCGGGGGAGCCGGTGCAGAACGGCGCAGCAGAGGAGGAGCCGCTCCCGGTGAGGGGTACTTCAGCGCCCCCGCCCCGTGCCAGGGTTCCTGGCGGGCTGCGGGCTGCTCCCCACTCCTGTGGCCTCCATGCGGGAGAGAACAGCAGATTCTTGAAGAAGCTGAGCCTGGCGGGAGCAGGGAGCTGGCCCTGGCCTGCAGCCCCACATTCGGCACCCCGCGGTGGGCTGTGTGGTCCTGGGAGCCGGGCATCCCTCACAGGCCCCTTTGAAGCCCCTCACCCCAGGCGTTCTTGGAGTCGTGGCATTTGACCTGGGGTGTTGGGCTGCACTGGAGTCTTCGTTAGGACGGAGCTCGAGGCCCTCGAGGCTGATGGGCCTTTTCTCTTTCCAGCCTGAGTCCAGCTACTCCCTCCTCGCTGAAAATTCTTATGTTAAAATGGTGAGCCACTCGCTGGGGCAGGGTGGGCCAGCCCATGCTCTTTGGCATGGGATTGCACAGAACAGGGCAGCCCCCACAGCTCCCAGATGCTGGTGTACCCAGGGCCTGTGATCCCTGGCAGGGCATTGCTTGGGCAGCGCCTCTGGCTTGGGTAAGGTTAGAGACATGCCCTGAGCTGGCAGGAGGGCTCCCGCCATGCACTGAAAGAGCAACCACAGGGGGCGCCTGGGCTGCAGCTGGGGGTCGCCCCTGTCTGTGCCTTCCTGTGCCCGTGGGACCCGTGCTGCCTCTGTGGTCGGTGAGAGACAGGCAGCTGTGCCCGTTCCCTGCGGCAGGCCCGCCTGCCCTGCTGTGTGCCCGTTTCCTGGGGCAGGCCCGCCTGCCCTGCTGACACTGGCCGTGCCCTGCAGACCTGTGACATCCGGGGCAGTGTGCAGGAGGACAGCCAGGTCACCGTGGCCATCGTGCTGGAGAACCGGAGCAGCAGCATCCTCAAGGGCATGGAGCTCAGCGTGCTGGACTCCCTCAATGCCAGGATGGCCCGGCCGCAGGGCTCCTCCGTCCATGATGGCGTCCCCGTGCCTTTCCAGCTGCCCCCGGGTGAGCCCCGCCCCACTCACAGCCTCTGCTGGGGATTGTGGGAGCACGGTGGCAGCTGGTGGCTGCCCGGATCCACTGGTTCTTGTTGCTTCCTCCTCACGTTCCCTTGGTCCCCAGGCTGCACCTCAGCACCTCCTCAGGGTCGGGGTCTCCTGCAGCTCTCTGAGAAGTGTGATGGCCTCGGATGGACCTGACTAGAGCCCCAAGGGCTGGGCTGGGGGCTGGGGCCTTCCTGGGTTCCACGGCTCCAGTGGCCGAGTCTGCCCTCTGAAACAGGGATGGGACCAGGTCCAGGCCAAACTGGGGACACCACTAGCCTCTTGTTTCTGCTCCCGTCCCCTGGTGCTGCCTTGGGGGCTGAGCTCAGATTCCTAAGCAGCCATTGAGGACTGGGGGCTGAGGACAGACCTGGGGGCCCCCGCCCATGCTGAGCCCCAGCTGCGTCTCAGGCCCCACTCCCCCTCTTCCCTGCCAGGCGTCTCCAACGAAGCCCAGTATGTGTTCACCATCCAGAGCATTGTCATGGCACAGAAGCTCAAGGGAACCCTGTCCTTCATTGCCAAGGTACGCGGGGCTCCACTGCAGGCTGGGCTCCTCCTGCCCCGTTCCAGCGGGTGTCCAGGGGTCCCCAGGGGAAGCGGGGGAGCCTGGAGCCCGGAGCCCTGACCTGGGCCTGACTCCCTACTCAGCCGCACCACTTTCCCTCCACTGCAGAATGACGAGGGCGCAACCCACGAGAAGCTGGACTTCCGGCTGCACTTCACCTGCAGCTCCTACCTGACGACCACGCCCTGCTACAGGTGGGGCCCGGCCACGCCCACCTCCCGCACGCCACCGCCTCCCGCACCCCTCCGCCTCCCGCGCCCCTCCGCCTCCCGCACCCCTCTGCCTCCCTCGACCTTGCAGGCACCTGTGCCCCGGGAACTGAGGCTCCTGGGCAGGACTTTAGAGACGGATTTGGAGGCCCGGCTCCTGGCCGGTGCAGGTCAGGCTGCCTGGTGTCTGCACCAGCTGGGGCCGCGTAGTTGAAGCCACAGGCCTGGCAGCGTTACCCAGAGAGGCCCTGGCACCTGGCAGTCCTGGAGGCTGGAGGAGTGAGATCAAGGAGCCAGCAGCGCAGGCTGCTCCTGAGGCCTCTCCTCAGCATGGCTCGGCGTGCGGCACCGCCTGCCCCCTGAGTCGTCACAGGCTGTCCTCTGTGTGCCTGCATCCTAGCCTGTCCCGCTAGTCCCTTCCTACAGGACATCCGTCCTTGTCAGAGGAGGGCCCACCCCATGACTTCAGGCACCTCTGTGACCTCTTTAAAGACAAGCCATTGTCAGTTTCTGGATGTGAGGGCTTCCACACGTGAAAATAAGCCACATCTTCAGGACCCCTGAGACCTCCCGGCCCAGACACGCAGGAGGCAGCATGTGGGGCAGGTTTTGTCGGCTTCTGTACCAGGGAGCCTGAGGAGCCCGGCCCCACCAGTCAGCCTCCCTGTGCCTCCCACAGTGACGCCTTTGCCAAGTTGCTGGAGTCTGGGGACTTGAGCATGAGCTCAGTCAAAGTCGATGGCATTCGGATGTCCTTCCAGAACCTTCTGGCGAAGATCTGTTTTCACCACCATTTTTCTGGTAAGGAGAGTGAGGGGCTTTCACGCGTGCGGTGGCCGTCCCTTCCTTTTGGAGTTGGGTCTGTGGCCCTCGCACCCAAACTCACACCCTTTGGGATCCTGGGTGACTGGTGGCCCCGAGGCCTGGGAGCTGGCGCGGGGGCTGCATTCCCCACACCCCAGGCTTCCCAGGACCACACCCTGCTCCTGCAGACCTCCTGAAGCTGTGGCCAAGGGCAGCCCAGGAAGGTGGCCCCTACTCTGGGGGTGGGGCTGCAACCATGCGGTGTGCGGGGGCCTGACACCGCCCGCTCTGTTGCAGTTGTGGAGCGAGTGGACTCCTGCGCCTCCATGTACAGCCGCTCCATCCAGGGCCACCACATCTGTCTCCTGGTGAAAAAGGTGAGCCTTCGGCCGCTGCACACACCCTGGCTCCCCCTCTCCTGGGGTCACGCCCAGGCCTTCGTCCTGGTGAGCCTTGGGACTTCGAGGGCTCGAGGACAGTGATGGCAGCACCGCGGCTGTGAGCCCCTCACCTGCGCCAGCGCCACTCAGCAGCGCAGACCTTCCCTCAGCAATACGGGGCTTCTGCCTCCTGCTGTGCTGCTCACCCCAGGCTGACACATGGCTCTGGGGGCCCCCACTCCCACTGCTCCTGCCCCCCACCCCACCTCTGTGCACAAGGCAGCCAAGGCCCTGGGGTCAGACTCTCCACCTGTCACTGCTGAGCTTCCAGAATGACTCCTCGCTCCCTCCGCTCCGGGCGGCCTCCTCAGTATTGCAGGGTGGTTGTCTTCACAGTGTGTCGACTGCCAAACGCGGTGTGTGACTGTTTTGTTGAGGGCTTTCGTGTCTGTATATGAGGAGTTGGGTCTTTAGTTTTCTTTTCTGGTACCACCTTTGGTTTTGTCATCCAGTGACCTCATCAGAGACACAGGAGAATGTGTCCTCTCTGTTTTGGGACAGACTGCGTGTGATGAGGGGCATTTTTTCCTTCGAAAGAAACGTGTGTGGGGTCGGGCGCAGTGGCTCAAGCCTGTAATCCCAGCACTTTGGGAGGCCGAGACGGGCGGATCACGAGGTCAGGAGATTGAGACCATCCTGGCTAACACGGTGAAACCCCGTCTCTACTAAAAATACAAAAAAAAACTAGCCGGGCGAGGTGGCGGTGCCTGTAGTCCCAGCTACCCGGGAGGCTGAGGCAGGAGAATGGCGTGAACCCGGGAGGCGGAGCTTGCGGTGAGCTGAGATCCGGCCACGCCAGCCCCGCCTGGGTGACAGAGCGAGACTCTGTCTCAAAAAAAAAAAAAAAAAAGTGTACACAGAATTCATCAGAAAGCCATCGGGTCTGGGGAGCTCCTTTTCTGCAGGCTTTTAGCTACAAATGCAGTTTTTTGTTTTAACAGTTATAGGAATCCCCAAGTTATCGTTCATCTTGGGTGAGTTTGGTAGTTTCTACTTTTCAAAGAACGAGCGTAAGGAATCATCAGAGTCGCTGAACTGATGTGCGGAGCGGTGTGCGCCGTGTTCTCGCTGCTCCGTTTTTTTTCACTGCTCCTTGTGATGATCCTGGGTCACTTTCTGTTCTGATGGTCACGGTTTGTGTCTCTTTTTTTCCTGGTTCTCCTGGGTAGAGGTTTGTCCATTTTATTGCACTTTTCTTTTTTTTTTTTTTTTTTGAGACAGAGTCTCGCACTGTCGCCCAGACTGGAGTGAGTGGCGCGATCTCGGCTCACTGCAAGCTCCGCCTCCCGGGTTCCCGCCATTCTCCTGCCTCAGTCTCCCAAGTAGCTGGGACTACAGGCGCCTGCCGCCACGTCCGGCTAATGTTTTTTGCATTTTTAGTAGAGACGGGGTTTCACCGTGTTAGCCGGGATGGTCTCGATCTCCTGACCTCGTGATCCGCCTGCCTCGGCCTCCCAAAGTGCTGGGATTACAGGCGTGAGCCACCGTGCCTGGCCTATTGCACTTTTCAAAGAACCAATTTTTCTTGATGTCTGGTTTGGTTCCAGTGCTCTCCAGGAGCATACTGAGGATTTCCAGTTTGCACGTGTTTCTTTCGATTCTCCGCCTTCTTGCTCATGTTCATTACTCAGCATTCCATTCCTAGAGCTCTGTTGTGGTTTTGATACCCTTGCTTTGTACTTTTTTGTGTGGGTGTCCAGGGATCATGCATACACACTTTGTTTTATTTATTTATTTATTTTTTGAGACTGAGCCTCATTCTGTTGCTCAGGCTGGAGTGCAGTGGTGTGATCTCAGCTCACTTCAAGCTCCGCCTCCCGGGTTCGCGCCATTCTCCTGCCTCAGCCTCCAGAGTAGCTGGGACTACGGGCGCCCACCACCACGCCCGACTAATTTTTTGTATTTTTAGTAGAGGCGGGGTTTCACTGTGTTAGCCAGGATGGTCTCGATCTCCTGACCTTGTGATCCACCTGCCTCGGCCTCCCAAAGTGCTGGGATTACAGGCGTAAGCCACTGCATCCGACCTGTCATTGCTGTTCTTTTCATTCCTAATGTTCCAGTTTTCTCCTGGTTCACGGCCTTCTGTGAAACACTCACTCCCCGTCACCTCCCCAGCCCCTGGCACCCCGTATCCTACTTTGTGTCTTGGTGAATCTGATGACTCCAGGCACCTCCTAGGAGTGGAACCACACGGGGTGTGTCCTTCTGTGTCTGGCTGCTCTTATTCCGCCTCATGTCCTCAAGGTGCATCCACATCGCAGCCTCCGTCAGGATCCCTTCGTTTTCATGGCAGAATTGTATTCTCTTGTGCGGATGGACGTGCTGTGTGTCCACTCATCCATTGCTGCTCCCACCTTCTGGCTGTTGTGAATTGTGCTGCTATCAACATTGTTGTTAAACAAATAACTGCTTGAGTCCCTGCCTTCAGTACTTTTGTTTTTGTGTTTTAGTTTTTGTTTTTGTATTTGTTTTGGAAACAGAGTCTTGTTCTGTTGCCCAAGCTGGGGTGCAGTGGAGCCAGGGGTTCACCACAACCTCCCCCTCCCGGTTTCAAGCGATTCTCCTGCCTCAGCCACCTGAGTAGCTGGGATTGCAGGTGCGTGTCACCTCGCCTGACTAATTTTTGTATTTTTAGTAGAGACGGAGTTTTGCCAGGTTGGCCAGGCTGGTCTGGAACTCCTGACCTCAGGTGATCTGCCTGCCTCGGCCTCCCAAAGTGCTGGGATTGCAGGAGTGAGGAGCCCATTTGTTTTGAATATACACCCAGGAGTGTGATTGCTGGGTCCTGTGGTAATTCCATGTTTGAGGTTTTGAGGAGCTGCCAGACTGTCTTCCCCAGCGCTGCACCGTGTTTCCCATCTGCTGCCATGCAGGAGGCCCCATTTCTTCACCTGTCGTTGTGCTGACAGCAGCCATTCTTTTTTTTTTTTCTTTGAGATGGCGTCTTGCTCTGTCGCCCAGGCTGGAGTGCAGTGGCGTGATCTCAGCTCACTGCAAGCTCCTCCCGCGTTCAAGCGATTCTCCTGTCTCAGCTTCCCGAGTAGCTGGGATTACAGGCACGCACCACCATACCTGGCTAATTTTTTTGTATTTTTAGTAGACACAGGGTTTCCGGGGTTTCACCATGTTAGTCAGGCTAGTCTCGAACTCTTGATCCGCCTGCCTCAGCCTCCCAAAGTGCTGGTGTTAGAGGCATGAGCCACTGTGCCCAGCCGACAGCAGCCATTCTGATGGGTATGAAGCATCTGGGAGCTGATTTGTTGTGCTGCTTTTTGGGTGTTGCGCTCTTCCTCCCCAGCCTGGACTGCTGCCCCTCATGACCCGAGGCTGTGTTCAGATGGGTTCATGGCTGTTGCTCTCCTGCCACGCTCACCACTCTGCCTTGTCCTGGCTGTTCTGCTGTGGAGCCCACACAGGGAGGGTCTATTTTTCAGGTCTGAAATTCCCACTGGGCTCTTCTTGTATCTTCCCTGTCTTTGCTGATGCCCTGGTGATCTGTTGGAGTATTTTCCTAAGAGCTACTTTAAAGCTTAAGCCAGCTGGGCATGGCGGCATGTGACTGTGATCCCTGCTACTCGGGAGGCTGAGGCAGGAGGATCACTTGAGCCCTGGAGGTC
>NC_045454.1:50730827-50757001 GCF_002776525.5 Piliocolobus tephrosceles
TCCAAAAAAAAAATTAGCTGGATGTATTGGTGCAGCTACTGGGGAAGCTGAAAGACAAGAGTGCTTGAACCCGGAGGCAGAGGCTGCAGCGAACTGAGATCGTGCCTCTCCACTGCAGCCTGGACCACAGAGTAAGGCTGCTTGTGTATTTCTATAATGAAGAAAACTATTGCGGGAAAAAAAGTCAAAGAGAAATGCAGACCTTTAAAAGGTCTATCTGGAGAGAAGCAGGAATGAGGAACTCGTGGGGTCCTGGGCTGGCTGCAGACAGGAGACCCCAAGGTCCCAGCAGGAGGGCGGTACATGGTGAAGATGGGGTCCAGGCTCTTGCCAGGAAGCCTGAGACACTCTGTGGTCGGCTAAATAACAGCCCCCAAAGATGCCCATGTCATTCGCAGGACCTGTGAATGTACCACTTCCCATGGCCAGAGGGGCCACCCCCATTCTTCTAGGCCAGCCTGGCAGGGGTGCCGGGCTTCCAGCCTGTCCTTGCCCTGAGGGCTGCCACTGGCACACTCCAGACTTGGGACGTAGAGGGTGCCAGACGGGTGGGTTGTTGGGGCCACCTTCCCTGCTGTCTACACTGTGGGTCCTTCAATCTCGTTTCCTGCCCCTCACTTGTGATTCACTGATCAGGGCTACAGTGGAGAGTGAGGCCTGCCTGGGGTGAGGGGTTGTGGCTGTGGCTGCTGGATGTCAGATCCTGACCACCTGCCTCAGTGCTTTGACTCAGTTGCACAGCGCCTGGGACTTGGGGGACCAACCCTCCCACCCCCTCCAGTAGGCGTCCTTGGAAGGAATGTTTCCTGGCCACAGAGGAAGAGGTGTTGGGGCAGGGCCAAGGCGTGCTGCTCAGTCCTGCTCATCCAGGCCTGGTCACTTTCTGGGGTCCCCCAGCCCCCCGGCTCCTCTGTGACCTGCAGAGAGACCGGTCGTTGCAGGGGGGTCCTAGTGCACAACGTGGGCGCTGCATAAATGCAGGGGCGCAGGCCAGGGCAGCAGCGGCCGTGAATGCACCGCCCCTACAACTGTCGCAACTCCCCAGCTCTGTGCACCTGGAGTTTGAAACCGAAGCTCGTGAGACCCAGATCAGACCCAGAGTCACACAAACGGGCAAAAGAGGAGGACGTGGGGCTGGGCCCGGCCCGCTGGCCCCCAACTCCAAGTCTGCGCCCTCCATTCCCTCTGCCCCCCGCCAGGCCCACTGACCCCCAACTCTGAGCTCTAGGCCTCCACCCAGAACACAGTCGCGAGCGCGGTGTGGAGTAATGCGCACGGTCCCCTGAAGAGGCGCACGCCCTGCTAGGGCGGCCCCGACAACAACAATTCCATTGGTTGGAGCGCGGTCTCTGGCCACGCCCCTCACACGAAATGTCTGGAGTCCTATTGGTCCAGATCCCGGGCCCCGCCTCCCTAGCCCTAAGAGCCCGGGCGCCGCGGCAGGTTCGCTGACGCAAACGCGTTGCCTCGGCAACCGCTCCCCGCCCCCGGGGCAAAGGGGGCCCCAGCCCCGGAACCAATGCGCAGGCGCGCGGCCGCCGCACGGGAGGGGGTTCCCAGGGCGAGCGGCCTGGACCCCTAACTGCGTGCTCTTCGCCACGCCCGTCACCCCGGGGCACTGTGTGGGGGGTGCCCAGAGCCGCGACCGCCCGGAGGAGGAGGAGGCGACGCCCGGGAACGGGCCTGGCGCGGGTGCGGTCGGAGGACGGGGAGGGAGGGCCCGACCCGTGGCTCCGCGGATTTCAAAGGCGCGGGGTCACACGCCCAGCAGCCGATCAGCCCCGGCATTTGGCGACGCAGCAAATCCAGCCCTGCGGGGAGGGGGCCCTGTCCCTGCGCCGTTCCCATGCCCAGGCTGCAGGGCCTCGCCCGCCCGCAGCCGCATCTCTCTGCCCCTGGCGCCTCCCAGGACCTGTGACAGTCCGCGGGGCCTGGCCGGGGCTGCCCTGGCCTCAGCATTCTCATCTGCACAGTGGGAGCTCAGGAAAGCACCGCCTGTGTGAGCCTCCTGGGGCTGTGCAATGAATCACACACGTGCAGGGGCTTGAAACGACCCACGTCTGTTCTGTCACGGTTCTGGAAGTCAGTAACCTGACACGGGGCCTCACTGGGCTAACATCAAGGTGTGCACAGGGCTAGTCCCTCCTGGGGGCTCCCGGGAGAATCCAGTTCTTGCCTTTCCCAGCGTTTAGAGGCGCCCACATCCTTCAGCTCGGGCCCCTTCCCACTCACAGCCAAGGGCAGCCTCTTCCAGTCTCTCTCTGACTCTCACCCCACTGCCCCCTCTCATGAGGACCCTGTGAGGACACTGGGCTCCCCAGTCATCCAGGGTGATGTCCCCTCTCAAAATCCTAACTCAGTCCCACCTGCAGAGTGCCTTTCACCTTGGAAGTTCCCCTGGCCATATCCTTCCCAGGATGTGCACCCTGAAACACCCCCCTAAAAAACACCTAAGGCCTTGTGGCCGGGCGGGGTGGCTCACCCCTGTAATCTCAGCACTTTGAAAGGCTGAGGTGGGCGGATTTTCTGATGTCAGGAGTTCGAGACCATTCTGGCTAACACGGTGAAACCCCGTCTCTACTAAAAATACAAAAATTAGCCAGGTGTAATCCCACCTACTTGGGAAGCTGAGGCGGGAGAATTGCTTGAACCTGGGAGGCGGAGGTTCCAGTGAGCTGAGATCCTGCCACTGCACTCCAACCTGGGTGACAGAGCAAGGCTCTGTCTCAAAAAAACAAAACTAAACTAAGGCCTTGTTGGGGAACAGATCAGCTGTGCACCAGGCTCCCCGTGTCCCTCTGAGAGCCATCTGGGTGTCTTCTGGGCTCCACCCCCAGGTAATAGGAGGAGGAGACGACGCCAGGTGACCAGCAGAGCGCTTTGTCCACGGGCACTGGGGCAGGGCGTTGGCCTCTGGCCATCTCCTGGGCCAGCCCTGCCCCACACTTCCCTGGGGACTGTGCAGGAGCTGAACCCCAGGGAGGCAGGGCATGCACGCTGCCCCTGATACCACTCCGTCAGAGCAGGGTGGATGGCCCTGTGGCTGCCTCAGGCTCCTGGCCAGACACCCACAGCCGGGGCAGGTGGGCAGCCCCGGACTCCAGGCCACACCTGCCGTGCCCGCTCCCTGCCCCCACTGCGCGCGTCCTGGCCGTGTCCCCAGGCAGGCCGGCTGAGCCACCCGAGTGGAGTGAGTGTGAGTCAGCCGGCAGGAAGGGACGCTTGCGGCCACTTGCATCAGATGTTCCTGCCGCATGGCCCCATGGCCAGAGGTCTCAGCCCTGCAGGGGTCCCGAAATGACCCTGCCCATGGCCCTTCATAGCAAGGGACGCCCCTTAGGCTGTGGTTCTGGTCCCTGGAGGGCCAGGCAGGTGGGAACTGTGAGGTGGGGTCTCGTGGCACCCACTGCACTTGCAAGAGTGTGCAAGTGTGCACAGCCTACCCCCACCTCTTCACTCCCACATGGGCCCATGGCTGACCCTGCAAGGACCCAGGCTTGGGGCCTCTCCCAGGGACACCTGCCTCCACAGGCACACAGACATACGCCCCGATCTGCTCACACTCAGACCACCCACACCAAGGTTTTTTGTTTTTTTTTTTTTATGTTGTAGGGGAAAGGTCTTTATTGTCACCCCACCGTAAGGTTGTCTGATACAATACGGACACCAAGCTAACTTTGAATTGCAGATAAACAGGGAATAACTGGGCCTGGCGTGGTGATCCCAGCACTTTGGGAGGCTGAGGCAGGAGAATCCTTTGAGACCAGGAGTTCAAGACCAGCCTAGGCAACATGTTGAGACCCCCATCTCAGAAAATAAAATTAGCTGAGCGTTGCCGGGCGCGGTGGCTCACACTTGTAATCCTAGCACTTTGGGAGGTGGAGGCGGGCTGCCTGAGCTCAGGAGTTCGAGATGAGCCTGACCAACATAGCAAAACCCGTCTCTACTAAAAATACAAAAATTAGCTGGGCATGGTGGTGCGTGCCTGTAGTCCCAACTCCTCAGGAGGCTGAAGCATGAGGATCACCTGAACCTGGGAGGCGGAGGTTGCCGCGAGCCGAGATGGAGCCACTGCACTCCAGCCTGGCAACAGAGTGAGACTCCGTCTCAAAAACAACAAACACACACAAAGCCTCCAGACAATGAAACCCCCCATAGGATCCCTTGCTGTATACACCCAGCCGGGCCCTAAGAGGGGTGGTCAGGGTGGGCTGTATAGCCAACCTGCCTCCCTGGCTCAAAGGAGATGGGTGGAGGAAGAGGCCCAGGGCTGGCAAGTCAGGACCTGCCTGGGCACCTCCTGTGGGGCTTTGGGGACACCCTACATCCAACACAGGCTGAAAGTCGCCTTGCATTCTGCGGAACTAAAGGAAAAAAAAAAAAAAGAATCACTCTACAGAAATGAGGAGACGCTCAAGGGCTGGCAGGAGGCAAACAGGTCGCCCCCAAGGAAGCAGGCGCCGTACACCTTTGGGCTGAGGCCGGCCAAGCCTGCTCCATGACCTCAGGGGCAGGACAGGCCACCTCTAGGGAGCTGCAGGACGCAGGGCAGACTGAGCCTATGGGCCCCCGTCCCTCTGGAGTCTCGAGGTGGGGTGAGTGGTGCGGCCTCCACACAGGAGGCGTCTGTTGTCCCAGGAAGTAAGCAGGAGTCTGTCCGTCTCCTGGAGGGAAGGCCCTGCCATCCAGTGGCTGTGGGACCTTAGGAAGTACCCGTGAGGGCGGGAGGTGGCTCAGGGGTCTGGTTCACCCCGGGGCCGGCCTGCAGGGAACTCGAGCTCATCCCTGAGCCTTCTGTGTGCCCCAGGCCACTGTGCCAGGGCCCCGGGAGGCCGCGGGAGGTGGGACCAGTGGCGGGACAGCCAGAAAGGAAGCTGGGCTTGCTGGGGGTCTCCCATAGGAGTGGGGCATGGGGCCAGCACGGCCCAGACAGCCGGGATCTCCAGTGCGGGTTGCTGGGTGCACACTGGGTGTCTGTGGGGGCTGTAAGTTGGGGTCAGAGATAGAAATTGGGCAGAGCCAGCTCAGAGACAGGTGAGTCCTGGAGCTGTGAAGATCCCGGAGCCCGTCCGCCCACCCGCCACACCCTCAGGTCCGTCACCCACCTGTGTGGCCAGTTCTGGCTCCGTTCCATCAGCACCTCCCTGGGCCTGACCTGCTCCCAGTGCACCCAAAACAGGTTCTGGGCTGGGGTCGACGCTCACCTGTCCCAGGTAATGAGGCTAGCTGGTGACGAGGTGAGGTGGGGCTGGGGTGTCCCAGCAGAAGCCACCAGGCCTACCTTGGGGTGAGTGAGCCCACAGACTTCAGGGCAGGTCCTGACCCCTCCTTAAAGGAGCCGCAGCCCCTCCCGGCCAAGATCAGGTTCACCTTGGCCCCACAGGCTTGGCTGGGCCCTGCTGTGACCTCCTGGAAGAGGAAGCCACAGCCGAACCCCTAGTTAGGCCTGGTGAGGGCTCCAGGGTGGGGGACCTGGGGGGTGAGGAGAAAGAAGCCACCTGCTAGGCCAGGCGCAGTGGCTCACGCCTGTAATCACAACACTTTGGCAGGCGAGAATTCTACCACTGAACCACCCACGCACCACAATCACAACACTTTGGGAGGCTGAGGCAGGCGGATCACCTGAGGTCAGGAGTTCAAGACCAGCCTGGCCAACATGGAGAAACCCCATCTCTAGTAAAAATACAAAAATTAGCCAGGTTGATGGTGTGTACCTATAGTCCTAGCTACTTGGGAGGCTGAGGCAGGAGAATCGCTTGAACCCGGGAAGCAGAGATTTCAGTGAACCGAAATGGTGCCACTGCACTCCAGCCTGGGTGACAAGAGCAAAACTCCGTCTCAAAAAGTAAAAAAAAAAAAAAAAAAAAAAGCCACCTGCTGGAGATGCTGCCCCCCGCACCCACCTTGGCCAAGTCCCAGGTGACCTGGAAGCCATTCCAAGCCACCCCAGGGCCAGGCGAGACAGTGCGGTCCAGGGTGGTGGCCATGCCAGGAACGCGGCAGGGGGAGCCCACTGGAGAGTGGGAGGGACGTCAGTGCGTGGGGGGAGTGGCGGTCTCTGTCCTTGTGTCTGGGGGGCATGGGCATTTTCAGGTGTGGATTTGGTAGCGGTGTGGCAAGGTGCTGGGTGCTGGGGGGCAGGGGTTGAACTGCAGCAGGAGAGAAGGAGAAAGGAGGGGGGAGGGGAGGAGAGGAGGGGGGAGGGGAGGAGGGGAGGGAAGGAGGAAGGAGAGAAGGCGACGAGGGGAGGAGGGAGGAAGGGGAGGAGAGGAGCCAGAGCTCGGCTCCAGCTGATGCTGATTCCAGCCCACAGCCACACCTCATTTCCTGTTTGTCCTCCTTCTGGGCCCAGCGTCTCCCAGGCCCTCCTCCTCACTCTGGTGCTCCCCCAGGGCACCCCTGAGCTCCCTCCCAGGCTGGCTGACCCGCCCCGCAGTCATGGAGCTGCTGTCCTGGACCCAGGCCCTGCCTGTCCCACCCACCTACCTCCGGGCTGGCCAGTGCCCACCCTCACTGCCCCAGCCCAGACCACACTGCGGGAGGACCGGACCGAGGAGACGGTCACCGGGGCACGGACCAGGCTTCCTGCCTCCCGCCGCCACGCAGGCTCTTCCCCGCCCCAGGCAGGTGGGGGTCTCACTCCCAGGGCCCCAGCTGGGAGTGGGGGCGGGGACAGGGGGTGAGGCTGGCAGGGGTGGCCAGCCTCGTAGGGCCCCCAGGGGCTGGCACAGCTCACAGCAGGGCAGGGCCAGGCACGGCCCACACAGGCGGGTGGGTGACCCTCCCCTTCTCCAGGGGCCACTGGCCATCTCGTGCCCCTAGCCTGGGCCTGGCTGCCTGTCCAGGGCTGGCCTACGGATAAGGTCGACCAGAGAGGATTCTGCCTCTGTTGGGAGGAAAGGAAGGACAGGGTGCCAGCGCCCCATCCCTGTTGGTACAGCCGCCAGCACACAGAACAGTCCCGCTCAAACGTCCAAACTGTTGAGGCTGACAAACCCCTTGCTGATTATTTGGAAAATATTGAGTGTTCTCCCTGCTCATACCAGACATAAGATAAAGGCCCCATGGGGCAGACAACATAAACCAGGGGGAACCCCGCTGCTGGGATTCACCTCTTTCTCTCTCCCCCCACTCAGGGTGTGGATTTCAATTTGTGCAGCCTCCTGGGACCTCACCAGGTCAGAGCATCATGGGATGCAGACTTTCTTGGGGGTTCCATGGAATCCCCTAAACCAGGGGGTCTCACCCAAGGCAGATCCTGTCCCCAGGGGACACTGGGCGACGCCTGGGGACATCTGTGGTTGTCACAATACTAAGGGGACACCACGGTCTCAAAATTCTAAACCAGTCAGGTGCAGTGGCTCCTACCTGTAATCCCAGCACTTTGGGAGGCCGAGGCGGGCGGATCACAAGGTCAGGAGTTCGAGACCAGCCTGGCCAAGATGGTGAAACCCCGTCTCTACTAAAAGTACAAAAATTAGCCGGGCGTGGCTAACTCAGTTCCATCTGCAGAATCCCTTTCACCTAGGAAGTTCCCCTGGCCATGCCCGTCCCAGGATCTGCACCCTGAAAGACCCCCCTCAAAAGAAACGAAGGACTTGTCGCGGAACAGATCAGCTGGGACCAGGGCACAGGGCACCAGGCTCCCCGTGTCCCTCTGAGAGCCATCTGGGTGTCCTCTGGGCTCCACCCCGGGGTAATAGGAGGAGGAGGAGGAGGAGAGGAAGCCAGGTGACTGGCCAAGTGCTGGCACGGAGTGGGTGGAGGCCAGGGACGCTGCTCAGCACCTGCAGTGCCTAGGACGGCTCCACCCCAGAGAATGACTGAGCCTTGGGTGTCCACAGGGCTGATGGGGAGGAACCCTGGGTAGAACATCCCTAGAGCCAGGGGTCGTCTTCCTGTGTCTGAGCGTCCTCCGTTTTCCTGATTGCTGCGTGAGGCTTTTTTATTTTTGAGACAGAGTATCGCTCTGTCGCCCGGGCTGGAGTGCAGTGGCCGGATCTCAGCTCACTGCAAGCTCCGCCTCCCGGGTTTACGCCATTCTCCTGCCTCAGCCTCCCGAGTAGCTGGGACTACAGGCGCCCGCCACCTCGCCCGGCTAGTTTTTTGTATTTTTTGGTAGAGACGGGGTTTCACCATGTTAGCCAGGATGGTCTCGATCTCCTGACCTCGTGATCCACCCGCCTTGGCCTCCCAAAAAGCTGGGATTACAGGCATGAGCCACCGCACTGGGCCATTTTTTTGTATTTTTAGTAGAGACGGAGTTTCACCATGTTGGTCAGGCTGGTCTCAAACTCCTGACCTTGTGATTCGCCCACCTCGGCCTCCCAAAGTGCTGGGATTACAGACATGTGCCACCGCGCCCGGCCTGCATGAGGCTCTTGATGGCTCCCACCTTCTGGGGCTGTGGGAGGGGGACAGGGCCCAGGGCAGGGCCTGGCTGTGGTGCTGAGAACGGGCCTGCCCCTCTGGCCTGGCTCCCAGATCAGCTTTTCCTGTCTGGTGCCTGAGCCTGGCTGGACAGAGAGCCCAGGCACGGGCTGAGCCTTGGTTCAGGTCGGCTTCTTGTAGTCAGGGTGAATGCTGAACCCATGTGGGTCCACACTGAAGGATGGACATAGCTCCAGACCTGCACCAGGGACAGTGTACACACAGCCGCACACCAGGCAACGGTCTCACTTCCTCTGTGGACTGAGCTGAGTACCCTGGACAAACCCGTCCGTGTCCTAACCCTGGTACCTGTGAACGAGAAACTATGTGAAAATAGGGTCTTTGCAGCGATGGAACCAAGATGAGATCGCACAGAGTGAGCCCTAAACCAAGGACTGGTGTCCTTAGAAGAAGAGGAGGCCGGGCGCGGTGGCTCACACCTGTAATTCCAGCACTTTGGGAGGCTGAGGCGGGCAGATCACCTGAGGTCAGGAGTTCGAGACCAGCCTGCCCAACAGGGTGAAACCCCCACCTCTACTAAAAATACACACAAAAAAGTTAGCTGGGCGTGGTGACACGTACCTGTAATCCCAGCTACTTGGGAGGCTGAGGCAGGAGAATTGCTTGAACCTGGGAGGCAGAGGTTGCGGCGAGCCGAGATCGTGCTGTTGCACTCCAGCCTGGGCAACAAGAGGGAACTCCATCTCAAAAAAAAAAAAGAAAATAAAAAGAGGAGACAGCAGGCTTAGTGGCTCATATCTGTAATTCCAGCACTTTGAAAGGCCAAGGTGGGAAGGTCCCTTGAGGTCAGGAATTCTAGTGCAGCTTGGGCAACACAGTGAGACCCCATCTCTACAAAATGTTTAAAAATCAGCAGGAGGCTGGGACAGGAGGATCGCTTGAGCCCAGGAAGTTGAGGCTGCCATGAGCTATGAATGTATTCCTGCACTCCATCCAGCCTGGCCGAAAGAGTGAGATCCTGTCTCAAAAAATAGTAAAATAGGCCAGGCGCAGTGGCTCACGCCTGTAATCCCAGCACTTTGGGAGGTCGAGGCGGGTGGATCATGAGGTCAGGAGTTCAAGACCAGCCTGGCCAACATGGTGAAACCCCATCTCTACTAAAAATACAAAAAATTATCTGGGTGTGGTGGCCCATGCCTCTAATCCCAGCTACTTAGGAGGGTGAGACAGAAGAATCACGTGAACCCAAGAGGCAAAGGTTGCAGTGAGCTGAGATTGTGCCACTGTACTCCAGCCTCGGTGACAGAATGAGACTCTGTCTCAAAAAAAAATAAAAAATAAAAAGGTAAAATAAGAAGAGGAGACACAGACACAGAGGAAGAGGCAGAGACTGGAGCGATGTGGCCACCAACCGAGGACCACCAGAGCCCCCAGAAGCTGGGAGAGGCAGGAAGCATCCTCCTAGAGCCCTCGGAGGAAGCCAAGCTCTGCCCACACTTCTAGACCTCTGGGTTCTAGGACTGTGAGAGCATACATTTCTGTTGTTTTAAGCTCCCCGGTTTGTGGTTCTGTGTTACAGTGGCCTCAACAGGCTCACAGCACCACGCAACCCCTACGTGAGCGTGGGCGCGCGCGCACACACACACACGCACACATACACACGCACACATACACACACACACACAGACACATACACACACACACACATACACACACACACACTCTTATCCTTTCCTCCAAGCACTATTTAGTCGGCACCCTCCGTGAGCCAGGTCCGGGCAAGCAGGTCTAGCAGCTCCACCCCAGCTGGCACCTGGAGCTAACGTGTGTGTGTGTGTGTGTGTGTGAACACACACACGCACAATGAGGGGGGCCGGGGGACCTGGTTCTCTGTCCCCCCATTGCCAAGAGTCAGGGCAGTGCCAGGCGCTGGGCTGCGTTCTGGCTGGGAATTCCCCACAGCCTCCTCACAACGCCCCAGGGGTGGCTACAGCCAGGCCTCCCAGCCCCTGTGGCCTGAGAGCTGTGGCCTTCGCAGGCAGGGTCTCCCAGCTTCAGGTCAGTGGGACTCCAGCCTCTCTGAGCTCAGGGCCTGGTTGGGCGCTGTGCGAAGCTTCTGGAAACCCCTGCAGAAGAGGAGACCACAGTCCACCCACAGCAGGTGAACCCCCACTCCTTGTGTGCCCAAGGCCTGAGGCCTGGGGAGGACTTTGAACCAGGATGCTGTGGGTTGGGGGACTGGAGGCTCAGGACGGGCTGATTCTATCTAAGCCCGGTTTGGGGCCCTAGCCAAAACGGGACTGTGTTTTACTTCCTGTCCTGGCCACCATCCACCCCTTGGGCTTTTTCCCAGTGAGTCTCAGGTCCCAGTTCTCCCTGAAACGCTATTCCAGGACAGAGGAAGAGTCCTTCACAGACCTCGGTCCCCACCCTCTACTCTGGTTCCTGCCAACCACAAAGCAAACTCAGGGAGCTCACTGCTCCCCAGGCAGGGTGGCCCAGGGGAAGAAGAAAGGTGGTGGTGGCTGGTCTCCCAGCACTAGAAGGGAGTGGCTGGGACTCCAAGCGTGCTGGTGGTGCACGAGGGGGACAACTGGAGCCAGTATCGGAGAACTGCAAGAGGGAGCCATGGCAGGTTCTAGAGCGAGGGCATGATCCAAGGGAGTCAGGGTATCTTAGGCCCGGGTCGACAGGCCGAGGGAGTTACCCTGTGTGGGGCCAGGCGGCGGGACTCAGCCCAGTGCCCCGCAGGTCCCCTGAGTCCCGCCAGCCTCAGGTCGCAAAGAGAGGCCAGCTCCGGGCCGCGCAGCAAGGGCGCTGCTGGGTTCCGCAAGACCCCAGTGCGCCGTACTGCGCAGGCGTACGCTAGCCTTTTCGGACACGGCCTGCTGCCGGAGCGCGCAGCCGCACTGGGCTCCCAGAGAGTCCTCTTCTGGCTCCGCCCACGTCGTGCGCAGGGGGCGAGGCCGGGCGGAGCCTGCGTCGGAGGCGGGGCCAGAGCGGGGCCAGGCCTATAAAGGTGGCGGCGGCGGCGACGCGCCCGGCTCCTCTCAGCGGCGGCGGCCCAAAAAGCGGGGTCAGCGCTGGCGGCGGCGGCGCTGTTCCCCGCGCGGTCCGCGGAGCGGGGTCCGGGCTGCGCGACGTGGGGCGGCGGCGGCACTGCGGCCCTGGCCCGAGCCCGACCCCGGTGAGTGAGAACCCCAAGGCGGCCCCGGGGACCCCGACCCGGTAGCGGGAAACGGCCCCCGCGGAGCCCCCGCCGCCCCCGCCCGGTCCGCGCTCCCGGCAGGCCGAGCTCGGCTCACCGCCCTCCCTTTGTCTGCTCCCGCCCGCAGGGTCCCCTCCTCGGCCGCCCCCCGTCCGGCCGCCCGCCCTCGGGCCGCCCCCCGGGCCCTCGGTCCCCTCCCCCGCTGGCGGGGCCCGGACAGAAGATGGTGCAGAAGAAACCAGCCGAACTTCAGGGTTTCCACCGTTCGTTCAAGGTGAGGCCCGGGGTCGGTTTGGGGGCGCTCCGGGCTGGACCACCGGAATGGCCGGCGTGGGGGGCGCGCGGCCCGCCCCTAAGATCGGCTCCCCGGGCTCGTGCTTGGCCCCCGCCCTACACCCGGGGCTGCCCGGGCCGGCCATGCGCTGACGCGGGGTCGGTATGCGAGGATGAGGGGTCAGCAGGCCACAGTCCTCTCCCCAGTCTTGGCCACCGGGTCCTTCCTCCAGGATCCCGAAGTGAGGCTGGGAGCAGGAGCCCCCTCCCCGTCAGGGGGCCAGGCCATGTGTCCCCTGCAAGTCCCTGCCGGCTATGTTCTGGGGGATCAGCAGGCTGCAGTCCTGTTCCAGTTGCTGCATGTTGCTTATGGTGGGTGTACCCTGCAAGCTCAAACTGGTTGTGCCCTGGTGGGGAGAGGTCAGCGGGCCACAGCCCCATTCCCACCTCCGTGTGGCTTCTGGGGACTTCCTTTCAGAATCCCCAGACCGGGCTGGTCAGGTGCACCCACCCCTAGGGGGCCTGTGCCGTGGGGGAGGGGATGGGATGTCCCCTCAGCCCTGCACTTCGCAGACACCCCAGGCCCAAGTGCTGTTTCCTGTCGGAGCGGGAAGTTTCTGCGCAGCCCGGGCGGTGACTGCTGTTGAGTGCTGGTTTCAGATGAGCAAATCTGGGGGGGAAGGGGAGGGCAGGTGCTGGGCAAGGGCCCCGCAGGACCTGGCCCAGGGGACGCAGTGATGTCAGCCAGCCCGCCCCACCCCGAAGGCCGGGGTTATGTAATCGCTTCACTGGGCTTCCTTGGGCAGGACCTGTTGCCCGGTAGGGAAGGCAGGACTGGAGAGGGGGAGAGAAAGAGTGCTAGTGTGTGTGTGTATGTGTGTCTGTGTCTTGTGTGTACACACACGCTGCTCCAGGGTGGGAGGAGCAAGGGGAAACTCTGGGAAGAATTCCCAGGTCTGTGCAGCCAGCACCCCAGGGCACCACTCACCCCTGCCACCCATGCCCAGTTTTCCCCTAAGGCAGCAGGCCTGGCACCATCAGAGTGTCGGGCTGGGCGGGAAAGAGGAGGACCTGACAGTGTAGTGCTCTTTTCCCTCCTGGGGCCAGGCGTGAGCTGATACAGGGTCAGTGCATGGGGCCAGCCAGGCAGCCAAAGCACACTTGAACTTTCTAGATGGTTCCAGCCGCCTCCTGCCAAGGCCTGCTGACTCGAGTCCCGCAGCCAGACCTAGAACAGTGGGGCCAGGACCGCCCACACTGCCCGGGACTGTGGGCCGGCCTCTGCATGGCCAGGGCAGCCCGGTTGGGAGCTGGGAAGGTGGGCATCTTGGTGGAGGAGGGCCTGGCAGGCAGTCCCGGCTGGGAGGTGTTCCTCCAGGTGGCCGGGACCGGTTGCTCTAGGAATCTCCCCCCACAGCCCCCACCACTCACGCCTGCTCCCTGGATTGGGGCCACGTCTCCTGAAATACCCTCCGTGCCTCCAGCAGGCAGCAGCCCAGCAGGAAGGCACGTCTGCAGGCGCCTTGGGTTCTTTCCGTTTACAGACGGGAAAGTGAGGTTCCAAGACGGCAGGCGTGTGTGCCTGGGGTTCCCATGTACACGGGCGAGGAGGCCGTGGAATCTCATGGTGGAGTCTCATGGTACCCCTCCGCCGTGGTGGCTCGGGCTGTCCATCTGTAGCTTTGCTGAGTTGCAGGCTGTGGCTGGCACGGGGGAGCGGTGGCCAGACAAGGCCAGGGGCTCACGCTGGGCTCTGTGGCCCCTCAGGTCCTTTCACTCTTGTGAGCTCCCACAAGTTGGGGGCAGCTGCCTCCTGTCTCACCTGTGACAGACCTCAGGGCGAGGTCACTAGGCCAAGGTCAGACAGCAGGTGGGCGCCAGTCTGGCCTTAGACCCTGGTCACCGGCCTTGTGGTGGCTGCCCCGGGGCCACCAGGGGCCTCCAGCCAGGAGCCTTGTGGGAACGCTGACTCCCCATGGGGGCTCGTTGGAGCCCCCCTTCCTTCCCTCCTCCCCCAGCGGCCTCCTGGCAGCTATCTGCCCAAGCCAGGGTGGGTGGGGAGGCAGGAGGGCAGCTTGGCTCTCGGCCCCTCCCAAACTCTGCCCTCTGGCCTCCACCCATCTGCTGGCCTCGGGTCTCCCGTGGGCTCCACTGGAGTCTTGCTTCTGCTGAGCCACCCTCCTGTTAGAGCCCCACTCAGGCTGTCTGGGGCCCAGACAGGGACAGTGACTTGGCCCAGAACACCCAGCATCCTCACTGGGACTGGGAGCCCCGCCACCTCCGCAGGCCCCTCCCGCCTGGTTCACCTGGACAGGTGAGGCTGAGTGAGAGCTCAGTAGTACAAGGAACCTGACCGGGCCTCAGTTCCCCAGCTTCAAAGGCCTGGCCCCTTGTAAAGGGCCACAAGTCCCCATGCTGGGCCATTTGCTCTGTGGAAACGTGATATGTTCCAACCATCTTCCACCGGGGCAAAGTCTCCCCTAACCTGCACTGTTCCTTGCCCCCTGGTCAGGGTCTTGCTCCCACGTTCCTGGGGCTGTGTTGTTTCTTGACCCAGCCCCAGCCTGCCCAGAACAGCAGGCCTGGATTTGAAGCCTGGCCGCCAGGGTCCAAGGCGGGTTCCTTAGCTGGGTACCGGGGCCCACCAGGGCTCCCTCCAGGAGTGTCTGGCACTGAGATGGGAGTGCAGGATGTGGTCTGGGCAGGGCCTGGCACACTTGTGCCTGTGGGTGCCTCTCCCGTGAGCCCCCAACACCGGTACAGCACTGTGTGTACTGACTTAGTAACTGGTAGCTGCGGGGTTGGGGGACTGGAAGCAGATGAGCCTGTGGTGGGTGAGGGCGGGCTCCGACGCACAGAGCTGCAGAGGGAAGGTGTGCCGGGCAGCCACGGGACACAGGCAGAGGAGGGCAGGTGCCCAGGCTTGGGTGGGGCAGAAGGCAGGAGTGATGGAGGCAGAGCCCCCACCTTCAGCAGGCCCCAGGGCACCAGGCACTGAATTCTCACCCTGCCAGCCCCAGGCACTGAGCAAAACGGAGGGGAACAGCTTAGGAGAAGGAGAAGTGGTGGTGTGCCATTTTACATGGGGGAAACTGAGGCCCAGGGAGGACTGAGCTTCCCTGAGATGGTCCAGGAGGCCGTGGGAAAGCAGGCACAGCCACCAGGCTGGCAGCCCGCCCAGTGACTCACCTCCCTCCCTCTGCCCCGCCGCCTTTGATCCGCACGACCCGCCCCAGAGGTCAGCCATCCCCATTCTGTGGACAAGCAGACGGAGGTGCAAGACATGGCTTGGGCCCCACAGTGACTCAACCCTGGCATCAGAGGCAGGGTTCCCAAGAGCCATCTGCTTGTGTCTGTCCTCTCCCCGCAATGCACCCCTTTCCCAGAGGCCCCCAGGGCTCTGTGGGTGGGAGGAGATCTTCCCCACTGCCCCATGTCCCCGCGGCCCCGTGGAGGTTGGGGCCCATCTGGGGTGGGGCCATCCTGGGCACTGCAGGGTGCTGAGCAGTGTCCCTGGCCTCCACCCACTGTATACCAGGAGCTCCCCCAATCAGTCACAACCACAGATGTCCCCAGACATGGCCCAGTGTCTCCTGGGGGACAGAATCACCCTCTGGGTTGGCAAATTCCATAGACCCCCCCCAGGAGACTCTGCGTCTCCTGATCTTTCCTTGCTGAGGTGCTAGGAGGCCGCACACCTTCCACATGTGGCCCACGCCTGCGATCCCAGCACTCTGGGAGACCGAGGCAGGAGGATCGCTTGAGGCCAGGGGTTTAAGACCAGCCTGGGCAACATAACAAGACTTTATCTCTACAAAACATAAATTACAAAAAAAAGAAATCCACACACACACCGAGTGTGGAGCAGCGAGGAGGTGAATCCCAGGAGCTGGGGCTCCCCTGGTTTATGCTGCCCGCCCGATCGGGAGTTGATCCTGGTGTCATGTGAGCGGAGACCGAGTTGATTTTTTCATAATGCTCAGCACAGGGCTTGTCAGCCTGGACGCTGTGGCACTGGGGCAGGATAGGTCTCCCTGCTGCGTGGGGAGGGATGGGGCCTGAGTGCCTTTCCTCTCCTCTCCCCTGCAGGGGCAGAACCCCTTCGAGCTGGCCTTCTCTCTAGACCAGCCTCACCACGGAGACTCTGACTTTGGCCTGCAGTGCTCAGCCCGCCCTGGTGAGGGGCCTGAGGGGGAGGAGGGCACGGGGCAGCCGCTGTCGCCGCCATGGCAGTGGCCAGCCCCTGCAGGGGGGTGGGGGCCGGCCGGCCAGGGCCATGTCCTGAGCCCCCTGGGCGTGCCTCCTGGAACAGACATGCCCACCAGCCAGCCCATCGACATCCCGGACGCCAAGAAGAGGAGCAAGAAGAAAAAGCGCGGCCGGGCCACTGACAGCTTCTCAGGCAGGTTTGAAGGTGAGCAGGGATGGCGGGCACTGGGGGAGCCGGGAGTGGGGGAGAGCCGGGGTCCCTCTCACGCCCGCCTCGCTGCCCGGCAGACGTCTACCAGCTGCAGGAGGATGTGCTGGGGGAGGGCGCTCACGCCAGAGTGCAGACCTGCATCAACCTGATCACCAGCCCGGAGTACGCCGTCAAGGTGGGCCCGCGGCCGCGCCCTGGGGAGCCCAGCGCCTTGGGATGAGTGGGGGGAGGTGGAAACTGTGTGTGCCATTCCGGCTCCCCGTCCTACAGCCAGGAAGACCAGTGTCTAAAAACGGCCACCGGGCCCTGAGTCCAGTCGGGAATGACAGCGGCGGGAGTGGCCCCGTCTGGTACCAGAGTGGCCACCAGAGTGGGGCCTTCAGTCAGAGGCACTGTGCCCACTGGGTCCCCTGGGCAGTCCCTGCCTCTGAGCCATCCCCGAGGGTACATGACAGTTTGGTTTCAAGGATCAAAATGCAATGTCATATCCCAGGGCCCAGAGGGGCTCTGCGTTTGGAGAACCTCAGTGCAGGCCCGTGAGAGCCCCGTGTCACCCTAGCCCCAGGCGGCTGCCAGACCCAGGGTGTGACCGAAGGGCTGGGAGCAGGAGCCCTGTTGAGGCCCTGGTTGTCACCCTATGACCTTGCGGGCCGGTTGGATCTTGTATTCCAAGAAACCTTCCAGGCTTCCCTCGTGACCTGGCATGCGGCTCCCAGGCTGGGTGGGGTCCCGGGAGGGCTGGCTGCCTGGGAAAGAGGGCCAGGTGTGCCCTGGCGAGCAGGGCTGGCCAGGAGCCTGTGGGGCCTGGTGGACGGCCAGGCCAGAGCTTTCCTCTGAGGAGGAGGAGGAGGCGGAGGAAGAAGGGGGTGGCCAACCTGGGGAGGTTACTGGCCAGGTGCTGGGACCACAGTGGCAGCAGGCAGGGACAGACGCAGTACAGTCCCGGCCTCCTGGGAGCCCCCAGGCAGGCCAAGACGATGGTGCAGGAGCACGAGGCCCCTCCGGAACACTTCTGCACAGCAGGCGTCCCTCTGAGCACAGTCCTCTCCTGGCGGCCCCACAGGCATCCTTGCTTCCTATTGTTTGACAGATAGGGACACTGAGGATTGGGGGTTAGGCAGCCTGACTCATGCTGTGTGGCCTCTGGGGGTTCCTAATTGGTGTCTCAGAGCCACCTCCCTGGTCATCTTGCCACCTTGACCTGGTGTGGTCAGTGCTGGGATCTGGAGAGCCTGGGGGACTTCCTGCTGGAGGTATTGGCCACTGATGTCCGGTAGTTGGTCCGGCCAGGTGGCGGGGAGGAGGAGGTGTCCTGGGCAAGTCAGAGAGGCGAATCGCTGGGACCTGTGGGTCTGAGGAGCGTTTCATTCTACGGGGACTGGGGTGTGGGCCTTGTGCCCTCAGCGGGAGTCATGCTGCCGGAAGCCGCCTGGGGGTCCCCTGGTGCCATGAGGCTGCTGGCTGGATGCCGAGCCCCTAAGCTGGGACCTCAGAATAGGCCCCTTCCATGCCAGGAGGGGCTGTGCCCCTCCCTGAAGCAGCGTTCTAGCCGGCCACCCCAGGGACAGGACGAGGTTGTTTTATCCAGAACCATCTGCAGTGCCCGCTGGGCTCAGCTTTCGGCAGTGGCCTGGGCGGTGGTATTTCAGGACACCCTGGCATCCAGTTGTTCTCTTGCCCCTCGCTGGGGCAGCTTTGTTTCTCAGTATAGACACAGGACTGCAGAGACAGGAGCCAGGGACTCCAGGGTGGAATGCCACATCCCCACTGCCACCAGGCCATCGCAGTGGGCAGGGAACCCTGGGCAGAGTGCTCAGGCAGCCAGCCACCCGCCCAGTGAGAGGGGCTAGTGTATCCAGCCTGGGAAGAGGGTCCCAGCAGGTGCCAGGTCGGGAGCCACAGACACTCTGTGAGTGAAGGTCGTGGGGAGCACCTGGAGCTGCTGGGGACAGTGCGGTGGCTTCCTGAGGCTCTGGGGCTCAGGGAGGCTGGATCCACCAGTGGCTGGGGCAGCCAACCAGGGCGGGCCCCAAACAGATACTGGCTGAGGCGATGGGCAAGTGTCTGCCCAGGCTGGCTCGGAGCCGGGGAGCAGGACTTGGTGCTGTGGCCACATGTGAGGTGGGGCCTGGTGGGCTGGCAGCCAGGTGTCCTGAGGCCTCCCTAGTTCTATGGGTCACCAGGGATCCGCCTCGTGGGGACAGAGGACTACAGCTGACTGTCTCGGGGTCAGGAAGGGTGGCCACCCAGGGCAGGGCACCCTGACGTCCTGTGGGGGTATTTTGCAGAAGTCCCAAGTCCCAAGTATGTCTCTGAGGGCTGTCAGGGTCACAGGTGGAGAGCAGCCCCCACTGGCTTTTTTTTTTTTTTCAGACAGAGTCTTGCTCTGTCACCCCGGCTGGAGTACAATGGCATGATCTCAGCTCACTGCAACCTCCACCTCCCAGGTTCAAGTGATTCTCCTGCCTCAGCCTCACAAGTAGTTGGGATTACAGGTGCCCGCCACCACACCCAGCTAATTTTTGTATTTTTAGTAGAGACGGGGTTTCATCATATTGGCCAGGATGGTCTCAATCTCCAGACCTCATGATCCACCCGTCTCAGCCTCTGAAACTGCTGGGATTACAGGCGTGAGCCACTGCACCTGACCTTTTTTTTTTTTTTTCCTCTTTCTTTCTTATCCTTGACTTGCAGTAAATTCCAGGCCCCCATAGGTGAGCCCAGCATTCTCTCTCTTTTTTTTTTAATTTAGAGACAGGGTCTTCCTCTGTCACCCAGGCTGGAGTGCAGTGGCACCATCATAGCTCACTGCTAACTTAAAAAACATTTTGGGGCTAGGCGCGGTGGCTCACACCTGTAATCCCAGCACTTTTGGAGGCTAAGGCAGGTGAATCACCTGTAAGTCAGGAGTTCAAGACCAGCCTGGCCAACTTGGTGAAACCCCCCGTCTCTCCTAAAAATACAAAACAATTAGCTGGGCGTGGTTGCAGGCGCCTGTAGTCCCAGCTACTCAGGAGGCTGAGGCAGGAGAATCGCTTGAACCTGGGAGGTGGAGGTTGTGTTGAGCCGAGATTGCGCCATTGCACTCCGGCCTGGGCAACAAGAGCGAAACTCCATCTCAAAAAAAAAAACACCACCACCACCAACAACAACAAAAACATTTTGGAGGGATGGGGTCTGGCTGTGTTGCCCAGGCTGGTCTTAAAACTCCTGGGCTCAAGCGATCCTCCTGCCTCAACCGCCCAAAGTGCTGGGATGACAGGCGTGAGCCGTGCTTTCTAGAGTTGCAGGGTATAAGTGTGGTGAATTCCAGCCGTGGCAGTGGAGCTTCTGGCCCCTTCTCAGCTGTGAGCATCCCGCCAACCCAGGTGCTGTGTCCTCTTGCCTGTTTCAGATCATTGAGAAGCAGCCGGGCCACATTCGGAGCAGGGTTTTCCGGGAGGTGGAGATGCTCTACCAATGCCAGGGACACAGGTAGGTGAGCCACCCTTGCCACAGCACTGGCCTGAGCCGTCTTCCAGCAAATGAAGGGCCTGAGCACCACGTCACCCCCAGCAAGCATCTGTAGGGCACCCAGTTTCCCAGGCCCTGCGTTCCCCTCCCTGAAGAAGGCTGGCTGGCAGCCCCAGGCAGGCAGCGTGAAGCGGGCCTATTGCCCAAGTCCCAGCCTCCAGTGGACGGGCCAGCACCAGGAGGGTGGGCCCCTCCTAGGCTGAGCAGCAGGTACCCAGGGACCTCAGGAAGCCTCAGCTCCTGTCCTGCCCCCCACCCCACCCCAGGAACGTTCTAGAGCTGATTGAGTTCTTTGAGGAGGAGGACCGCTTCTACCTGGTGTTTGAGAAGATGCGGGGAGGTACCTGCGGGCTCCAGGCTGTGGGGAGGGAGGGAGCTGGGAGGTATTATGGGATGGGCGCCTAGTGCCACCTGCAGGAGGGGGCTTGTGGGGTTTGAGTGTCCTGCCCACATGGTGGCTCAGGGGTAAGGCCTTTGGGCCAGAGGAAGCCGGTGTGGGGGCGTCCCCTCCAAAGTGGAGGTGGGTGCGGGCCTTGTGGGGACTCTGAGGTGACCTGTGTGTTCCCCCTGTCCTGCCCCGCCCTGCCCAGGCTCCATCCTGAGCCACATCCACAAGCGCCGGCACTTCAACGAGCTGGAGGCCAGCGTGGTGGTGCAGGACGTGGCCAGTGCCTTGGACTTTCTGCACAACAAAGGTGGGTGGTGAGCCCGCCCTGAGTCCCCTAGGGCCGCCTGCAAGGACTCCTGGAAGACCCCCAGCCCCTCACCCCCTCGTGGTTCTGTGGCTTCTCCCCCAGGCATCGCGCACAGGGACCTAAAGCCGGAAAACATCCTGTGTGAGCACCCCAATCAGGTAGGCCGGCCGCGGCAGGGGGGCCCCGCGGCAGGGTGGCCCCGCAGGAGGGGTGGCCGCGTGGGACCCCAGGCTCACGGCCCTCTTGGCCCCTCCCAGGTCTCCCCCGTGAAGATCTGTGATTTCGACCTGGGCAGCGGCATCAAACTCAACGGGGACTGCTCCCCTATCTCCACCCCGGAGCTGCTCACCCCGGTGAGGGCCCGCGGGCAGGCCTGGGGGCTCGGCTGCCTGCTCTACGGTTGCATAACCTCGCGGAGCCTGGGCCGCTCCGCAGTTCCAGGCCGCGGAGCTCGGGTTTCCGCTTAGCAACAGCCGCTGATTGGTTGGGCGGGATGACGCGGCGGGGCCTGGAGGAGGTGCCCCCGCCCGCCGGTGTTTGGACGGGTAGGGCGGGGCCGCGGCGGGGGTGGGGCGAGCTCTGCACCTGCTGATTGGGCGGGGCGCGTTCCCGGCCGCAGCTGATTGGTGGGGTGGGGCGGGGTCGGAGCCGGCTGGCGCAGGTGACCCGCAGTTACCCGGGCTCGGTTCCCACGTGATGCCGGGAAGCCCCGGCTGACGCGCCTGTCCCCCGCCCGCAGTGCGGCTCGGCGGAGTACATGGCCCCGGAGGTGGTGGAGGCCTTCAGCGAGGAGGCCAGCATCTACGACAAGCGCTGCGACCTGTGGAGCCTGGGCGTCATCTTGTACATCTTGCTCAGCGGCTACCCGCCCTTCGTGGGTCGCTGTGGCAGCGACTGCGGCTGGGACCGCGGCGAGGCCTGCCCTGCCTGCCAGGTGCGGCGGCACGCGCACCCTCCTCTCCTGGGCACCCTCTTCCCCCGGACCTGCCCTGTGCACCCCCTAACCCCAGGGGACCTGCCCTGTATGCCCTACCCCCTGATACCATCCACAGGGCAGTGCCGCCCTGTCCTCCAGTTTCTCGAAGGCTTTTCAGGTTTGCCTGCCCAAGGGAAAACGCAGACAGGGTTCAGAGAGCTGAGAGGCGGAGTGAGGTGTCCGGTTTGGGGGGATCAGGCTCAGACTGCCTGCCCGCTGCTTAAGGCTCAGCATCTGTGGCCTGTGGCCCTTGGAACCAGGTCCTCCAGAGCTGCCTTTTTGTAACTCCAGCTCCAGTTGGGTAGAGCCGACTCTACGGGTCCGGCTCCCAGCCCCCTCCACCCCAGGTGTGCATGGTCAAGGGCCTCGTGGTGGTTGGGGTCCTGATGGAGCCACATGTCAGTGCACAGTATCCAGGTCCTTGGGCAGATCTAAGCTCCCCTGTGTCCTGTGTCCCCAGAACATGCTGTTTGAGAGCATCCAGGAGGGCAAGTATGAGTTCCCTGACAAGGACTGGGCCCACATCTCCTGCGCTGCCAAAGACCTCATCTCCAAGCTCCTCGTTCGCGACGCCAAGCAGAGACTGAGCGCCGCCCAGGTCCTGCAGCACCCCTGGGTTCAGGGGGTGAGTGCCAGCCCCAGGGGCGCCAGGGAGGGTATGGGAGGCTGCAGGGTGGCCTCAGAGCAAGCACGGGAAGCCGCGAGGGTGTAGCCTGGGACTCTGAGATGCATTGAGGTCTGAGAGCGCAGGCTGTGCCCTGGGATGAGGGTTGTGGCTGAAATCCCCGCCACCCACGTATGGGCCATGCACGCTGGCCAGGCCGGCAGCTCCCAGGAGCAGCTACTCAGAGAACCTTCCTGGAGGGTGGTGGGGACCTACATTCCGCAGCAAGCTGGAGTGAAGCGGGCAGCGAGTCCAGCTCACAGAGACCCCAGCCTGTCGTCAGTTTCAGGCCCAGGCTCTGCCCCCCACCCTTCCCTGTGTGGCCTCTGATCCAGGCAGAGTCGGGTGTTTTTCCTGCCAGAGGTCATCTGAGCCGAGCTGCCACCCCAGGGAGTGGGGATTTACTAAAAATAGAAGCTGGGGTCACTCTCTGTCCCCAGGCAAGGGGCTGGGGGCCTCCAAACTCCTTCCAGAAGCATCCAGAGACCCGTGGGTTAAGAGGGGGGCGGAGGTGGGTTTGGGATGGGAACAGCCGGGAGAGGTAGGGCCTGGGGCTCTGCTCTCCACCCTCACGGGGTCTTGCAACACCAGGCCTCAGCCTGGCCCAGCCTCGGGTTCCCTGGGCAGGTGGACATGGAGCCTCGCCATAGAGACCTCGGGGCAGGGACTTGGCTCCTGGGGCACCCGGGTGCACTTCTGGTCTCCGGTGGGGTCCTGGTGATGGGATAGGGATGGCATCCCTTGGCCAGACACCCCTCCTGGCACCCCAGGCGGCCCCAGCTGCTCTCCAGCCCTGCCCCTGCCCGCTCTCGTTGCAGTGCGCCCCGGAGAACACCTTGCCCACTCCGATGGTCCTGCAGAGGTGAGGCCTGCAGGGGTGCTTGGGACCCCAAGTCCAGGGGGCAGGGTTTCCAGGTTCAGACTTGGGAAAGGCCCGGAGAGCTGCTTTGGGGTGGGGGCTGCAGGCAAGCCTGGGGGCTGCAGGCAAGCCTGGGAACTCCGTGGAGATCCCGGTGGGGCCCTGGCACGCAGAGGAGCCCCAGGGTCGGGGCTGGGAGGGGGCATGAAGCCCCTTCCCCCAGACCCTTGCACAGACCCCAGCGGTCCCCTCAGGGGCGCCTCCTTGGTGACCACCTACCCCCACCCCATTTCCCAGGAACAGCTGTGCCAAAGACCTCACGTCCTTCGCGGCCGAGGCCATCGCCATGAACCGGCAGCTGGCCCAGCACGACGAGGACCTGGCTGAGGAGGAGGCGGCGGGGCAGGGCCAGCCCGTCCTGGTCCGAGCTACCTCACGCTGCCTGCAGCTGTCTCCACCCTCCCAGTCCAAGCTGGCGCAGCGGCGGCAAAGGGCCAGCCTGTCCTCGGCCCCTGTGGTCCTGGTGGGAGACCGTGCCTGACCCTCCCGTCTCCCCTTTGTACATAGGTCGCCCATCCCCCAATCAAATCTAAAGGTTTTTTAAGCTATCGCCAGCCAGTGTCCTGCGGGCTGCCCCTCCTCTGGCTGGATTCCCAGGCACTAAGCTCAGCTGAGGGGGGGGGCGTTTTATAGAAGGTTTTTGCTTTTGGGTTTTTCTTTCCTGTTTCCACCCCTCCCCCTCATTTTTTCCTTCGGACGGTTAAAAGCAATGCAGACACCCGGGGAGGTGAGCAGAGGGTACGTGGCTGGGCTTGTCCCCTCCCCGGCCCCCAGCCCTGCTCACCTGTACTGTGAAGCCCCCAGGTCACCTGTACTGCCCGCCATCTGCCCACGTGGCTTGCAGTGACTCAGGAGAGCAGACCCACATCGTTCGCCATCTTCCAGAGCTGGGGAGGGGCACAGGGCCCTGCCCGTGTTACCTCCCAGCCGCAGTATTTCAGGGACAGGCTCGTCCCTCTGCCCCTCACCCTGACAGCACCCCTGGTGGCTTGGTTGGGGAGGGGAGGACCTGCCTGTCTCCAGAGGGGCCAGGCAGGCAGGTGGAGGGCAGCCCAGCCACCCACCCCATGGGATCCCCCAGCCCTTCACCCACGCCTGCCTTGTCCCCATGATAGTTGACAATCGGGGCTTCCTGCAAGGCCTGTCTGTCCAGGACTCCTGGTGGCCAGATTCGGCCTCCAACCTTGACCTTAAACTGCAGCTGACCCCAGGGGCTCGCCGCTGCCCCTCTCCACCGCTCCAGGGCCTGAGACAGCAGGACCCCCGCCCGGCCTGAAGCTGTTTCCACTGCAGCAGGCAGAGGGACTGGACGGGCACTGTCAGCCAATGTGGGGGGTCCTGAAGACACCCCCTTGGGGCATGCAAGTGCCCCTTCTCAGGGCTCAGTCTGACCGTGGCCACGTCCTGCCTCGTGCCGCCCCTCGGGCCTGACCTGGAAGCTCTGTCAGCTCCGTCCTTGTCCTTAGAGCAGGGCCCAGACCCCAGGGTCTGGCCGAATCCCCACCCCCAGGGCAGCGTTTTTGGTCTGCCACCTTCAGGAAAATGGCCGGGGCCTTGGCCTCCCTTCGGGCACCCAGGAATGGAGGGGCTTGCTCAGTCCCCCCACCCTCCACGCTCCAACCCCTGGGGGCTGCGGAGCCTGCTGCCCCTGCCTGCGGGGGGGGACGTTCTATGCAATACAGGGTTCCACTTTAGAAGTGTGCGGGGCTGTGCTGCGGGGGCAGCTAGGGTCACCACCCGCCCTTCCCAGCCCAGTCCCCAAACTCCACGCCTGGGGCAGCCCCCTCTGGCTTCTAAATCCGTGGTCGGGATTCCTTGTGTTTAGTTTTTTAGTTGTTTTTTTTTAAGGAAAAAAAAAACATCGGTTGACTTTGCTTCCCTGTTCTTGAAGAATACTTGAATGTCGGGGGGTCTGGGGGTGGGGGCCTCGGAGACTGTCTGCCTGGCCCTGCTGCCCCTCCCGAATCTCGTACGATGGTCACAGTCCGGTGGCCGTGGGGGTGCTCTGCCCTCCCTGGTCCCCACTGCCCATATCTGTGGACTGCCCCTTCCAAAGACCCCTGGGGGGTGGGGCAGGCCGCCCACCCCCCTTCCCCTTCATGTCTCGCCCGTCAGTGATTCTATGTTTTGTAACGGGGGATTCTCTGCCTTTTTGTATAAAAGAACAAACAAACAGACCCCCGCCCGCTGCAGGCGCCCACAGCCATTGCGTCTGAGCTGCTAGCAGCTTTTTTTTCCCCCCCCCCCCCCGAAGGTGGGACAGTCGCTTCCTCCTCCCTCCCCACGCCTGTCGCATCCATGTGCGACCTGGAGGACTGGTCAGAACCATTACTGTGAACGAGTGAAGATCCTGGAGAACCCTGGGCCCCAGGCCAGCTCCCAGCGCTGGGGGACGGTGAACCGCCATGTGTTAATGTTACGATGTTTTTAAAAGACAAAAAAAAAAAAAAAAAAAAAACCTCAAAAGTTTTTTTTAAGTGGGGGAAAAACATCCAAGCACTTTAATTCCATTGTACCAGGTGAACTGACGGAGCTCAGCAGTTTTCCTTTACACCAACTGTCAATGCCGGAATTTTGTATTCTGTTTTGTAAAGATTTAATAAAAGTCAAAAAACCTGCTGTGTGTGCCGGAGTTTAAGTTTTCTGTCACTGCATAAGGAGCTGTCCCCAACCTATTGTTCCAAAACCACGTTGTTGCCCATGGTGCTGAGTCAGGAGTTTTGAGGTGGTGCGCTACTGTGGGGTCTGTCTCTGCCCCAGGATGCCTGGATGCACCGCTGGGAAGACAGCGGCCAAAAGCTGAGCTCGGCTGGGCGCGGTGGCCCATGCCTGTAATTACCCAGCACTTTGGGAGGCAGAGGCGGGTAGATCACGAGGTCAGCAGTTCTAGACCAGCCTAATCAACAGGGTGAAACCCCATCCCTACTAAAAATACAAAAATTAGCCGGGCATGATGGTGCACACCTGTAATCCCAGCTACTCAGGAGACTGAGGCAGGAGAATCGCTTGAACCTGGAAGGCGGAGGTTGCAGTGAGCCAAGATCGCGCCACTGCACTCCAGCCTGGGCGACAGAGCGAAAGTACATCTCTCAAAAAAAAAAAAAAAAAAAAAAGC
>NC_045454.1:50757101-50762509 GCF_002776525.5 Piliocolobus tephrosceles
AGGCGGGCGGATCACGAGGTCAGGAGATGGAGACCATCCTGGCTACCTCAGTGAAACCCCCGTCTCTACTAAAAATACAAAAAATTAGCCGGGCGTGGTGGCGGGCACCTATAGTCCCAGCTACTCGGGAGGCTGAGGCAGGAGAATGGCATGAACGCAGGAGGCAGAGCTTGCTGTGAGCCAAGATGGCGCCACTGCACTCCAGCTTGGGTGACAGCGAGACTCCGTCTCAAAAAAAAAAAAACACAGACAAGCTATCAGCCGGGTGCAGTGGCTCATGCCTGTAATCCCAGCACTTTGGGAGGCCAAGACAGGCAGATCACTTGAGGTCTGGCCAACATGATGAAACCCCGCCTCTACTGAAAATACAAAAATTAGCCCAGTGTGGTGCAACGTGCCTGTAATCCCAGCTACTCGGGAGGCTGAGGCACAAGAACACAAGAATTGCTTGAATCCGGGAGGCGGAGGCTGCAGTGAGCCAGGATGGTACCACTGCACTCCAGTCTGGGTGATGAGCAAGACTCTGTCTCAAAAAACAAAACAAAACAAAAAACCCAGGTGTGGTGGTGCACACCCGTGGTCCCAGCTGCATAGGAGGTCGAAGCAGTTAGACAACTTGAGCCCAGGAAGTCGAGGCTGCAGTGAGCCGTGGTCACACCACTGACTCTAGGCTGAGTGATAGAGGGAGACCCTGTCCTTTTTTTTCCCTTTTTTTTTTTTTTTTGAGACAGAATCTCACAGCCCAGGCTGGATGGGGCACAGTGGTGCTACATCTCGGTTCACTGCAACCTCTGCCTCCTGAGTTCAAGGGATTCTCCTGCCTCAGCCTCCTGAGTAGTTGGGATTACAGGCGTGTGTCACCACGGCCCAGCTAATTTTTTGTAATTTTTTTTTTTCTTTTTGAGACGGAGTTTCGATCTTGTTGCCCAGGCTGGAGTGCCATGGTGTGATCTCGGCTCACCGCAACCTCCACCTCCCAGGTTCAAGCGATTCTCTCACCTCAGCCTCCCGAGTAGCTGGGATCACAGACATGTGCCACCATGCCCAGCTAATTTTGTATTTTTAGTAGAGTTGGGTTTCTCCCTGTTGGTCAGGTTGGTCTCGAACTCCCGGCCTCAGGTGATCTGCCCATCTCGGCCTCCCAAAGTGCTGAGATTACAGGTGTGAGCCACCATGCCCAGCCAATTTTTTGTATTTTTAGTAGAGACAGGGTTTCGCTATGTTGGCCAGGCTGGTCTCGAACTCCTGGCCTCAAGTGATCCGGCTGCCTCGGCCTCCCAAGGTGCTGGGATTACAGGAGTGAGCCCCACACCCAGCCAGGGCTCAGCTGCGAGCTGTGAACGGGGACCAGCGCCTGCAGGGAGCCTCCCCGTGTGGCTTCGGCTCCCTCACAACATGGCAGTTGTGTTCCCAGTCCGGTCTCCAGTAAGCAGGGTTCCAAGCGAACAAAGCAGAAGCTGCCAGGCTGACCTGCTGGGAAGTCAGGCGGCGCCTCCCCGGCCATCTTCTCTGGTTTCACAGGAGGAGCGAGGCCCGCCCAGGTTCAAAGGGAGGGGGAGGGCAGGGTCTCCTCCTGGGAGAGAGTGACAGACGTTGTTGCCGCTACCTTGAGACTGTGCGACCTAACAAGTCCTAGTAATTCTAACCTTCCGCGCATGGCTGGCCCCTGCCTGCTATAGGGTTCACTCGCTAAGCCATTATTAAGTTTTTGTTGCAGTCAGGACTCCGTGCTGGGGCTGGTGGCAGAGAAGATGAGCTGGACGGTCAAGGGCTGACCTCACATCCTGGGGTTGGGTGTAGACCAGGAAGGGCTTAATGGAGGCGGGAGCGGAAGGAGGACAGCGAAGCCTAGTGGTTAAGGAGGCCAGCCTGGGCTGAAATCCCAGCTGTATCTAGGCTACTGTGTGCCTCAGTTTCTGGATCCATCAAGCGGGAGCCAAGGGCACCCAGGTGAGCTTCAGGCTGATAGCGCAGTGCAGCGACGAAACCCAGCAACAAAGAAACCGATGACGTCGCCTGAGGGGGCGGGACTTGAGGCCTGGAGGGGGCGAGACTTGGGGTCTGGGCGTGGGGTTTATAATCTGGAGGGGGAGCCGTGGACTTGGAGGGCGGAGCTTGGAATCTGAAGGGGCGGGGCCTCGTCTGGGTCGAGGTTTGAGGCCTGGAGGGCCGGGGCTTGGGGGAGGTTCCCAGAAGGGGCGGGGCTTGTGTATTGGGTGAGGTCTGAGGCCTGGAAGGCAGAGACTTGCGGCCTGGGGGCGGAGCTTTTGCCCGGAGGGGCGGGGCTTATGAGCTGGAGGTGGGGGTGGAGCTTGTGTCTGGGGCCAAGTTTGGGCCTGGAAACGCCGGGCTTGAGGTCTGGAGGGGCGGGTTTTAGAAGCGGAGTGGGTTGGAGGCAAGAGAGATGGCGCTCAGGACGGGAGGGTTCCGTGCCCTGCCCCAGGAGCCTGCGTGGGAGAAGGCGTGAGGAGGGGAAGGAAGGTTATGGTACCCGCACACCGAGAGGCTGGAGCGCGAGAGTAAGCACCGTGTGGGGGACACACTCGACCACGGCTGGGGAGGGGACTGCACCCCAAAGGCAACAGGGAACCCAGGCAGCATTTTATTTTTTCGGGTAACAGTTTTACTGTGATAAAACTCAGCACCTGGCCGGGCGCGGTGGCTCACTCTCGTAATCCCAGCACTTTGGGAGGCCGAGGTGGGAGGATCACCTGAGGTCAGGAGTTTGAGACCAGCCTGGCCAACACTGAAACCCCATCTCCACTAAAAATACAAAATTAGCCTGGCGTGGTGGCAGGTGCCTGTAATCCCAGCTGCTAGGGAGGCTGAGGCAGGAGAATCGCTTGAGCCCAGGAAGCTGAGGTTGCAGTGAGCCGAGATTGCACCATTGCACTCCAGCCTGGGCAACACAGGGAGACTCCTCAAAAAACAAGACAAAACAAAAAAAAAAAAATTCAGCACCGTAATTCACCCACTTCGTCTAAAATTGGATGGTTTTAGCACATGCAAAGTTGTGCAACCTTCGCCTCTAATTCAATTCTGCAACATTCTCATCACCCGGGAAAGCAAGAGCGTCCCACCGGCAGTCACCGCCTCTCCCCACCTCCCCAGCCCCCGGTGGCCACTAGTACACTGTCTGTCTCCGGGGATTTGCCTGTTCTGGACTTTTCATGTGAATGGCCCGGGGATGGATTCCAGCTGGGCCTAGAGGAGGAGGGCTCCTGGGAGACCCAGCTGGAGCAGAGACCACAGCCATGGTCAGCAGGGGCCCAGCCCTGCAGGGCTGACTGCTGGGGGAGGTGAAGGGTGGGCCGGGCATTGGGATCTGTCACCCCCTGCGGGGCACTTCGTGGCCACCCCACGGTCCTGATCGAACCCCACGACCCATGCAGTCCTTCTAGCCCTGTTCTGCAGCTCCAGTGGGAGGGAGGGGCCCAGGGTCCTCTGTTAGCTTCCCCCACAGCCTCAAGGCACAGACCGGAAATCGAGGTTCCAAGCTGTCCCCTGGAGCAGGGGTTATGGAGCTGGCAAGATAAGGACTGCCAACCCGGGCCTCAGTTTCCCCATCTAGAGAACAGAGGGCTGGGCCAGATGACCACAGGGTGGGGTCTGGCCTCTACCCTTGACAGTGGCAGCCCCCAGAAACCCAGAGGGCCCAAGCCCCCAGGTTTTCTCTGGGTGCTGCAGCCAACCTGGCTGAGCCTCATCCAAGCTGTGGACAGCGCTCCCTCCTCAGCCCCATCCCTAGGGTCTCTCTTCTCTCCTGGCTTTGGTCTTCCCTGTCTTCTCCTCCTTTCGTCCCATCACACCCTTTGAATCTCAACTCCCAAGTCTCCTCTCTAAATCACCCCCACTTTTGTCCTCCCCGCAACTGCTACCCCAAGCCAAGGCCCCAGACTCCTTGCTAACCTTCCAGCTCCCATTCCCGCCTCTGCCTCCTTTCTCCTAGTGAATTAAAACTGATCATGGCCCTCCCCTACTCTAACACCTCCCATGGCTCCCCATTGCCCACAGCACAAAAACAAAGTGCTCTTGGCTGCCCTGGCACCTAGTTTAGGTTCTAATAATAATAATAATAATAATAATTTTATTTAGTCTGGGTGCAGTGACGCACACCTGTAATCTCAATACTTTGGAAGGCTGAGGTGGGAGGATTGCTTGAGCCCAGGAGTTCAAGGCTCAGGGCTCCCAGCCTCTAAGCCTCCCCATCAAACCCTGCCCTCCTCTCAATTTCTCCGGCCCCAGCTGCTTCTGGATGCAGGGTCTATGCACCTGCTCCCCATTCCAGCGGGGCCTCCCCAACATCCTCTGCACCTGGTTTCTCCTCTGCACCCTTCAGCCACGGATCTGGGAGCACTTCTGCAGGTGCTCCCTAGGAGCTCAGGCCACGTCACAGCCCGCATGACCATCTGTGAACACTTCTCGCCCTGGGTTACTCATCTGCCACACTCAAAGGTGGGCTGAGCTCAGCTGTCTCCTCCTTTGTCCTAGTTTGTGACCTCACACATAACAGATTGAATGAATGAATGAATGAATGAATGAATGAATGAATGAATGAATGAATGAAAGCACACAGACAGCCCCACCTGGCCATCCTCAGGGCTCCCTGGCCTGCTGCCCTTCTCCCTTGCCCAGCCTGACTTGTGTGTAGGAAGTGTGGGAGGTCCCATAGGCCAAGTCACTTCCCTCCCAGGTGGCACCGAGCCCTGCCCAGCCCTGCCAGGCCCCCCCGCTGACCGCTGCCTGCCCCCGGCCGCCTGCCAGGAACAGCTTGTCTTCTGAGCTGCTGCTCTCAATCCTGTTTTTGTGGTTTCCTCTCTGCCAATCCCGCCCTCTTCCAGTCTCTTCTTGTAGAGTGTCAGGAAAATTCTGGAGCTGGAGGAACTGGGAGCCTTTCACAGGCTGTGACCGAGGCCACCCCCAGCCTCCAGAGCCAGGTGTGCCCCTCTGAAGGGAACCACCAGCTCTGGCTCACAGGTGCCCGTGCCAGGGTTCGCGCACGTGTCCCACCGGGTCACGGGCGGGAGCAAACTGAATCCTTCATGGCAAAATCACCTCTACATTGCAGCAGTGATTCGGGGATCCTTTGAAAAGACAGCAGCACACACACAGATTGTTGGAGAAACCAGGTGTGGGGTGCGGACTGTGCGGAAACCCTGTGACCTTCACAATTTCTTTGAAACCCCAAAGCTGTTCTTTAAAAAAAATACGTATTTGGCCAGGCGTGGTGGCTCATGCTTGTAATCTCAGCACTTTAGAAGGCCGAGGAGGGCAGATACCTGAGGTCAGGGGTTCGAGACTAGCTTGGCTAACGTGGTGAAAACCTGTCTCTACTAAAAGTAAAAATTTAGCCAGGCATGGTGTCAGGCACCTGTAATCCCAGCTACTCAGGAGGCTGAGGCAGGAAA
>NC_045454.1:50762609-50769168 GCF_002776525.5 Piliocolobus tephrosceles
CAAACTTTTTTTTTTCCCGTGCCAATAGCGCTCCTGCAAACATGGTGAACGTTCCGAAAACCCAGGTTCTTTTCTTTTCTTTTTTTGAGACAGAGTCTCACTCTGTCGCCCAGGCTGGAGTGCAGTGGCGTGACCTTGGCTCACTGCAAACTCCACCTCCCGGGTTCACGCCATCCTCCTGGGGCTACAGGCGCCTGCCACCACGCCCGGCTAATTTTTTGTATTTTCGGTAGAGACGGGGTTTCACCGTGTTAGCCAGGATGGTCTCGATCTCCTGACCTCGTGATTCCCCTGCCTCGGCCTCTCAAAGTGCTGGAATTACAGGTGTGAGCCACCGCGCCTGGTCAAACCCAGGTTCTTTTTGAGACGGCGTCTCCCTCTGTTGCCCAGGCTGGAGTGCAGTGGTGCAATCTCGGCTCACTACGACTTCCACCTCCTGGGTTCAAGCGATTTACCTGTCTCAGCCTCCTGAGTGGTTGGGATTACAGGCACGGACCATCACACCCAGCTAACTCTGTGTGTGTGTGTGTGTGTATTTATTTATTTTTTGAGACGGAGTCTTGCTCTGCCGCCCAGGCTGGAGTGCAGTGGCCGGATCTCAGCTCACTGCAAGCTCCGCCTCCCGGGTTCACGCCATTCTCCTGCCTCAGCCTCCCGAGTAGCTAGGACTACAGGCACCGCCACCTCGCCCAGCTAATTGTTTGTAGTTTTAGTAGAGACGGGGTTTCACTGTATTAGCCAGGATGGTCTCGATCTCCTGACCTCATGATCCACCCGTCTCGGCCTCCCAGAGTGCTGGGATTACAGGCTTGAGCCACTGCGCCCGGCTGCCCGGCTAGTTTTTTGTATTTTTTTAGTAGAGACGGGGTTTCACCGTGTTAGCCAGGATGGTCTCGATCTCCTGACCTGGTGATCCGCCCGTCTCGGCCTCCCAAAGTGCTGGGATTACAGGCTTGCGCCACCGCGCCCGGCCTCCCAAAGTGCTGGGATTACAGGCGTGAGCCACTGCGCCCAGCCCCAAGAGCTTTTCTGTAAGAAGTGTGGCCAGTGCCAATCCCACAAAGGGAGGTGGCGCTAGAGGGGCAAGGATTCTCTCTGTGCCCAGGGAAAGTGGCCTTACCACAGGAAGCAGAGCGGCTGTGGTAGGCAGACTAAGCTGATTTTCCAGAAAAAGCTAAAACCACGAAGAAAACTGTGCCGAGGTGCAACTGCCTTAAGCCCCACTGCGGCGAGGGGCAAGCCTGAGTTGGGAGGATATAGACCGAGAGACCGAGAAATAGTCAAGAGACCCGTTCACAGTGCCATCGTTTTTATTTTGTTGTTTTTTGAGACGGAATCTCGCTGTGTTGCCTAGGCTGGAGTGTAGTGGTGAGATCTCGGCTCACTGCAACCTCTGCCTCCTGGGTTGCAGCGATTCTCATGCCTCAGCCTCCCGGGTAGCTGAGATTATAGGCGTGTGCCACCACGCTCGGCTACTTTTTGTATTTTTAGTGGAAACAGGGTTTCAACATGGTGCCCAGACTGGTCTTGAACTCCTGACCTCATGATCTGCCCACCTCGGCCTCCAAAGTACTGGGATTACAGGCATGAGCCACCACACCTGGCCTTTTTGTGTGTGTGTGTGTGTGTGACAGAGTCTTGCTCTGTTGCCCAGGCTGGAGTTCAGTCATGCAATCTTGGCGCATTGCAACCTCTGCCTCCCAGGTTCAAGTGATTCTCCTACCTCAGCCTCCCAAGTATCTGGGATTACAGGTGACCACGACCATGCCTGGCTAATTTTTGTATTTTTAATAGAGACAGGATTTCACCATGGTGGCCAGGCTGGTCTCAAACTCCTGACCTCAGGTGATCTGCCCGCCTCGGCCTCCCAAAGTGCTAGTATTACAGGTGTGAGCCACCACACCTGGACGGATAATAATAATAATAATTTCATTTAGGCTGGATGCAATGGCTCATGCCTGTAATCCCAACAGTTTGGGAGGCTGACGTGGGAGGATTGCTTGAGCCCAGGAGTTCAAGACCACACTGGACAACATAATGAGACCCTATCTCTATAAAAAATACGAAAATTAGCCAGGCGTGGTGGTGCATGCCTGTAGTTCCAGCTACTTGGGAGGCTGAGGCAGGAGGATCCCTTGAGCCCAGGAATTTGAGGCTATTGTGAGTTATGATCTCATCTCTGCCCTCCAGCCCGGGCAACAAAGTAAGACCCAGTCTCAATTAATAATAATAATAATGGCCAGGCACAGCGGCTTATGCCTGTAATTCCAACACTTTGGGAGGCTGAGACCAGTGGATCGCCTGAGGCTAGGAGTTTGACACCAGCCTGGGCAACATAGTGAGACCTCCGTCTCTATTGTAAAAAACAATAAAGTAATAATAACAATGAATTAAAGAGTCAACAGGATCAAGTCTGCATAGGGTCTGGAACACAATAAGTGCTCAATAAATGTGTTAAGGATCGGCCAGGTGCGGTGGCTCCCGCCTGTAATCCCAGCACTTTCGGAGGCTGAGGCGGGCGGATCACGAGGTCAGGAGTTTGAGACCAGCCTGACCGACAGGGTGAAACCCCGTCTCTATTAAAAAGTACAACAATTAGGCGGGCATGGTGGCTCACGCCTGTAATCCCAGCTCTTGGGAGGCTGAGGCAGAAGAATCACTTGAACTCAGGAGATGGAGGCGGCAGTGAGCCGAGATTGTGCCACCGCACTCCAGTCTGGGTGACAGAGCGAGATTCTGTCTCAAAACAAAAACAAAATGTGTTGAGGATTGATTTATTGCCCCAGGGCCGGGAGGAGGCCGGCAGGATGTCCCTCCTCCCTCTGCAGAGTGGAAGGACTCACACAGATTTTATTTCCTGCCATTGTCACTAACCACAGGGATCCCTACTGCTGAATCTGCCCCTTTCATTCTGGCCTTTAATTGTCCTCTTGCCAAAGGCAACCCTGTGGCCTGTCCTGGTCTCTGACTCACCCTGAAGAATGAGAAACCTGTTTAAAGTGAAGTGTGATGGAATCAAGTCAGACGTGAGGAAGGACCTACCTCCTTGGTCAAAGCTGGGTTGGGGTAAGCTTGCAGGAGAGAGGAAGGGAGGGAGGGTGGAAGGGCTGGTTCCCTGTGTCGGGGATGCCTGGGTGAGCTGGGGGGCCCGCTGACACAAGTGTTCCCACCCGGGGTTTGGGTGGCCCGATAGAAGCTGGCACCCCTGGGTTGGAAACTCACTGACTCCCCAGTGGCACCTGCCTTATTCATTCCATTTCTAGCTATGTTCGTTCCTTCTATCAAGCAAACATTTCACTCCCTGCCACGCAAGGTTTGGGGTCTGTGGGCAGCCTTGGGAAGATGCCCTGGGGTACATTCATCCCACCACCCCAAGAGAGACTCAGTTTCCCCGTATGAAGTGTGAGGGCAACAGCTCCAGTGCTCCCCTGCCTCAGTTTCCCTTTTTTGAGATGAGGACTCATTCTGTCACCCAGGCTGGAGTGCAGTGGTGCTGTCATGGCTCACTGCAGCCTTAACCTCCCATGTTCAAATCATCCTCCCACCTCAATCTCCCGAGTAGCTGTGACCTCAGGTGTGCGCCACCACACCCAGCTAATTTTTGTCATTTTTTGTAGAGATGGGGTTTCACTATGTTGCACAGGCTGGTCTGGAGTCCGTGGGCTCAAGTGATCCTCCTGCCTTGACCTCCCAAAGTGCTGGGATGACAGGTGTGAACCACCATGCCCTGCCTCAGTTTCCCTTTTGTGAGCACCTTTTGCGAAATGGCAGAAGGTACAGACACTAACAAAGAGGGCTTGTCGGCCTGGTGCGGTGGCTCATGCCTGTAATCCCATAACTTTGGGAGGCTGAGATGGGTGGATCATGAGGTCAGAAGTTCAAGATCAGCCTGGCCAAGATGGTGAAACCCCATGTCTACTAAAAATAGAAAAAATTAGCCAGGCGTGGTGGTGGGTGCCTGTAATCCCAGCTACTCGGGAGGCTGACAAAGAGAATTACTCGAACCCGGGAAGCGGAGGTTGCAGTGAGCCAAGATCGCGCCGCTGCACTCCAGCCTGGGGGACAGAGTGAAACTCTGTCTCAAAAAAAAAAAAAAAAAAAAGGGCGTGTCTGGGCCAGGCACGGTGGCTCACGCCTGTAATCCCAGCACTTTAAGGGGCTGACATGGGTGTATTCAGTGAGCCCAGGAGTTCGAGACCAGCCTGGGCAACATATGGAAAAACATTTTCTTTTTTTTTTTTTTTTTTTTTTTTTGAGACGGAGTCTCGCTCTGTCGCCCAGGCTGGAGTGCAGTGGCGGGATCTCAGCTCACTGCAAGCTCCGCCTCCCGGGTTTACGCCATTCTCCTGCCTCAGCCTCCCGAGTAGCTGGGACTACAGGCGCCCGCCACCTCGCCCGGCTACTTTTTTGTATTTTTTTTAGTAGAGACGGGGTTTCACCGTGTTAGCCAGGATGGTCTCGATCGCCTGACCTTGTGATCCGCCCGTCTCGGCCTCCCAAAGTGCTGGGATTACAGGCTTGAGCCACCGCGCCCGGCCCCGGAAAAACATCTTCTTTTCCATCTCTAAAAAAGAAAAAAAGAAAAGAAAAAGTAAAGGGGGTTGGTCAACCCCCACAGCCTTGGTTTGGGGGGCCACAGAGGCCTCAGGTTCCCAAATCCCCTTCCGTAGACGTGTGGAGAGTGCCCAGCTTGGAGTCAGCGAGTCCCTGCCGCCCCCCAGCCGTCAGAAACACAAACAGGGTTGAGGGCTGTGTTGCAGCATTTTATCTGCATGGTAGAGGTGTCACCTGGCCAGGCGCGGTGGCTCACGCCTATAATCCCAGCACTTTGGGAGGCCAAGGAGGATGGATCACTTGTCAGGAGTTTGAGACCAGCCTGGCCAACGTGGTGAAACCCATTTCTACTAAAAATGCAAAAATTAGCCTGACGTGGTGGTGCACACTTGTAGTCCCAGCTACTTGGGAGGCTGGGGCAGGAGAATGGCTTGAACCCTAGGAGTTTAAGCAATTAGGAGGTAGAGGTTGAGGTGAGCTGAGATCACGCCACTGCACTCCAGCCTGGGAGACAGAGCAAGACTCCGCCTCAAAAACAAAACAAAAACCAAAACCAAACCAAAGTGTTCCCCCTTTGCAAGGAGGCTACATGATGATGTGGGTTCCAGCCCTGGCCACTCTGTACAGGGGCTCATTGGCCAACTTGACTCACCCCTGCAGAGCCCCTGGTCCTTCACCCAGCAGTCCCGCCCTCCCAGGAATGACTTCATCCCTTCCCTGTGGGCCTAGGGCCAGGCAGGCAACATTGAGACACTCTCACAGCCACCACTTCCAGCCAGGACACAGGGGAGGCAGGCAGGGCCCTTGCCTGGGCACGAAATGTAGGCGGGGGGTCACCAGCAGCATCGTTCCTCAAGATGAGAATAGTCAAGCTCGGTGGCTCATGCCTGTGGTCCCAGCACTTTTGGAGGTCAAGGCTGGAGGATTGCTTGAGACCAGCCCCGGCAATGTAGTGAGGCCCCATCTCTACAAAAAATAAAAAATTAACCGGGTGTTGCTGGGCGCAGTGGCTCACGCCTGTAATCCCAGCACTTTGGGAGGCCGAGGCGGGCAGATCAGGAGGTCAGGAGATCGAGACCATCCTGACCAACATGGTGAAACCCCATCTCTACTAAAAATACAAAAAAACTGGCCAGGCGTGGTGGCGGGCGCCTGTAGTCCCAGCTACTCAGCAGGCTGAGGCAGGAGAATGGCGTGAACCCGGGAGGCGGAACTTGCAATGAGCTGAGATCACACCACTGCACTCCCGCCTGGGCGACAGAGCAAGACTCTGTCTAAAAAAAAAAAAAAATTAGCCGGGTGTGGTCACGCGTGCCTGTGGTCCCAGCTACATAGGAGGCTGAGGTGAGGGAGGAAGAGTAATTGAGCCCAGGAGTTTGAGGCTGCAGTGAGCTGCAATCATGCCACTGCACTCTGGATCACGTTTCAAAAAATATATATATTTTGTAATTGAATTTTTTGCTGTAATGATTGGAAACACATGCAGTTGTAAGAAATAGCACTGTGCCTAGTTTCCTCCCAATGGTAACATTTTGCAACAGTCTTACAATGTCATAACCAGGCTGTTGGCATTGATACAGTTCACCCACTTTATTCATACCTGGCCTCTCTCTCTCTTTTTCTTTCTTTTCTTTGTTTCTTGATGGAGTCTTGCTCTCTCGCCAGACTGTAGTGCAGTGGCGTGATCTCGGCTCACTCCAACCTCCGCCTCCCGGGTTCAAGCAATTTTCCTGCCTCAGCCTCCCAAGTAGCTGGGATTACCAGGGCCCACCACCACGCCCGGCTAATTTTTGTATTTTTAGTAGAGATGCGGGTTTCTCCATGTTGGCCAGGCTGATCTCGAACTCCTGACGTCAGGTGATCCACCTGCTTCGGCCTCCCAGAGTGCTGGGATGACAGGTGTGAGCCCCTGCGCCCAGCCAGACCTGGCCTGCTTCACTTGTGCCCCTGTGTGTATGTGTCTGGTGTGTGTGTCTGTCTGGTGTGTGTGTGTCTGGTGTGTGTG
>NC_045454.1:50769178-50770994 GCF_002776525.5 Piliocolobus tephrosceles
TGTCTGGTGTGTGTGTCTGTCTGGTGTGTGTGTGTCTGGTGTGTGTGCATGTCTGGTGTGTGTGTGTCTGGTGTGTGTGTCTGGTGCGTGTGTGTGTCTGGTGTGTGTGTCTGGTGTGTGCGCTTGTGCAGGGCACTGGTGATATAATTTGATAACAGTCCGTTTACCCTTTGTTCTTGGAAATAAAAGTGCATCAGACTGAACCATGCAACCCAGGAGGCTGAGTGGGCGGTGATCTCTGGCTGTGCCTCCTAATTCGGACTCTGGACCCTCCATGTGAGCCTGGGCTTCTCTCCACCCCGGGCCTCACCATGGCCATCTGTAAAATGGAGTGTGGGGGGGTGATTGTACCAGGAGACGGCCTCCTCCTATATTCTTTTTTTTTTTTTTTTTTTTTTTGAGACAGAGTCTTGCTCTGTCGCCCAGGCTGGAGTGCAGTGGCCAGATCTCAGCTCACTGCAAGCTCCGCCTCCCGGGTTCCCGCCATTCTCCTGCCTCAGCCTCCCGAGTAGCTGGGACTACAGGCGCCCGCCACCTCGCCCGGTTAGTTTTTTGTATTTTTAGTAGAGACGGGGTTTCACCGTGTTAGCCAGGATGGTCTCGATCTCCTGACCTCGTGATCCGCCCGTCTCGGCCTCCCAAAGTGCTGGGATTACAGGCTTGAGCCACCGCGCCCAGCCTTTTTTTTTTTTTTTCTTAGATGGAGTCGTGCTCTGTCTCCCAGGCTAGAGTGCAATGGTGCCATCTCGGCTCACTGCGAACTCTGCCTCCCAGGTTCAAGGGATTCTCCTGCCTCAGCCTCCCCAGTAGCTGGGATTACAGGCATGAGCCACCATGCCCGGCTAATTTTTTTGTATTTTTAGTAGAGACGGGGGTTTCACCACGTCGATCAGGCTGGTCTCGAACACCTGACCTTAGGTGATCCGCCCGCCCCGGCTTCCCAAAGTGCTGGGGTTACAGGCGTGAGCCACCACGCCAGCCTCTTTCACTCTCTTCATCCTTTCCTCTCTCCCTTCCTCCTGCCCTCCTATCATAAAAGAAGTGACGGCAGGGCGCGGTGGCTCAAGCCTGTAATCCCAGCACTTTGGGAGGCCGAGACGGGCGGATCACGAGGTCAGGAGATCGAGGCCATCCTGGTTAACACGGTGAAACCCCGTCTCTACTAAAATACAAAAAAAAACTAGCCGGGCGAGGTGGCAGGCACCTGTAGCCCCAGCTACTCCGGAGGCTGAGGCAGGAGAATGGCGGAAACCCGGGAGGCGGAGCTTGCAGTGAGCTGAGATCCGGCCACTGCACTCCAGCCCGGGCGGCAGAGCAAGACTCCGTCTCAAAAAAAAAAAAAAAAAAAAAGAAGTGACATATATTTGCTATACTGTGTGTCAGGAACCGTCTTAGTTTCAGAATGAAAATATAGGCACCGGGTGCAGTGGCTCACACTTGTAATCCCAGCTCTTGGGGAGGCTGCAGTGGGTGGATCACTTGAGGTCAAGAGTTCAAGACCAGCCTGGCCAATGTGGTGAAATCCCCGTCTCTACTAAAAATACAAAAACAAACAAACAAAAATTAGCCGGGCGTGGTGGCAGGTGCCTGTAATTCCAGTTACTCAGGAGGCTGAGGCAGGAGAATCACTCGAACCCGGGAGGGGATGGTTGCAGTGAGCCGAGATCTGAGATCGTGCCACTGCACTCCAGCCTGGGCGATGGAGTGAGACTCTGTCTCAAAAAAAAAAAGAAAAGAAAAGAAAAAAAAAAAAAGAGGTTTATGAGTCTAACATCAGAGATCCTGTAATCAATTCTTTTTTTTTTTTTTTTTTTTT
>NC_045454.1:50771094-50779064 GCF_002776525.5 Piliocolobus tephrosceles
TTCTTTTTTTTTTTTTTTTTTTTGAGACAGGGTCTCGCTCTGTCACCCAGGCTGCACTGCCGTGGCCTGCTCTTAGCTCACTGCAACCTCAACCTCCCCAGCTCAACCAGTCCTCCCACCCTAGCTTCTGAAGTAGCTGAAGCCACAGGCACGTGACACCACTTCCAGTTAATGTTTTAAAATTCTTTGTAGAGACAGGGGCTTGCTATGTTCCCCAGGCTGGTCTGGAATTCCCGGGCTCAAGCGATACCCTGACTCAACCTCCCAAAACACTGGGATTACAGGCTTGAGCCACTGTGCCTGACCCCAAATCAATTTTTTTTTTTTTTTTTTGAGATGGAGTCTCGCTCTGTCACCAGGCTGGAGTGCAGTGGTGCGATCTCGGCTCACTGCAAGCTCCACCTCTCAGGTTCACACCATTCTCCTGCCTCAGCCTCCCAAGTACCTGGGACTACAGGCGCCTGCCACCACGCCTGGCTAACCAGCTACTCGGAAGGTTTGAGATGGAGTCTCGCTCTGTCACCCAGGCTGGAGTGCAGTGGCCGGATCTCTGCTCACTGCAAGCTCCATCTCCCAGGTTTACGCCATTCTCCTGCCTCAGCCTTCCGAGTAGCTGGGACTACAGGCGCCCGCCACCTTGCCCGGCTAGTTTTTTGTATTTTTTAGTAGAGACGGGGTTTCACCGTATTAGCCAGGATGGTCTCGATCTCCCGACCTCGTGATCCGCCCGTCTCGGCCTCCCAAAGTGCTGGGATTCCAGGTGTGAGCCACCGCGCCCGGCCCCCAAATAAATTCTTCAACAGTCTTAGAGTCCTAACATCAGAAATCCTTTCTATAGAAGCAACAGGATACAAACGCTCAGAGTCCAGAGCTGCATGTCTTTTAGCACCAAAGAAGTGGGCCAGAGGGCAGCCTGCGTCATGCTTCCTTCTACCTGTGCTTCTGCCAAGAACCTAGTGTGCAATTTGTGTCAACCCCATGGGGGTGGTTTCAAAAGCAACCATTTTATTTTGCTCAGGATTTTGTAGGTCAGGAGTTTGGGAAGGGATCAGCTGGGTGGTTCATCCCGCCTAGGCAGTATGTCTCGGATCCACGCAGTGTTGGCTGAGGCCCCTGGGAAGCTCTGCCTCCCAAGTTCAAATTATTCTCCTGCCTCAGCTTCCTGAGTAGATGAGAAGATTGGATTACAGACATGTGCTATCATGCCTGGCTTTTTTTTTTTTTTTTTTTTTTTTGAGATGGGGTCTTGCTCTGTCGCCCAGGCTGGAGTGCAGTGGCGCGATCTCAGCTCACTGCAACCTCCGCCTCCCGTGTTTACGCCATTCTCCTGCCTCAGCCTCCCGAGTAGCTGGGACTACAGGTGCTCGCCACCACGCCTGACTAATGTTTTTGTATTTTTAGTAGAGACAGGGTTTCACTATGTTAGCCAGGATGGTCTTGATCTTCTGACCTCGTGATCCGCATGTCTGGGCCTCCCAAAGTGCTGGGATTACAGGCATGAGCCATGGTTCCCAGCCTTTTTTTTTTTTTGGTATTTTTAGTAGAGATGGGGTTTTGCCATGGTGGCCAGGTTAGTCTCGAACTCCTGACCTCAGGTGATCTGCCTGCCTTGGCCTCCCAACAAGGAGGCTTCTTCAGACACGTCCAACCCCTCTGTGCTCTCTGGCTTCTCTCTGTTTTCATGGCTGGCATCTTCCACCCTTCATGGCTTTTCACGCACAGTGAGGTGGTCACATCTCTTTTTTTTTTGAGATGGAGTCTTGCTCTTGTCACCCAGGTTGCAGTGCAGTGGCACAATCTCGGCTCACTGTGACCTCCAACTCCCGGATTCAAGCCATTGTCCTGCCTCAGTCTCTGGAGTTGCTGGGATTACAGGTGCGCGTCACCACGCCCAGCTCATTTTTGTTTTTATTTTGGTGGACCTCAGGTGATCCACCCGCCTCAGCTTCCCAACCTGCTGGGATTACAGGAGTGAGCCACCATGCCCAGCAGTCACATCTCTTGCTTGACACATGGTTTCCATAAGCACAAGTGACCCCGGAGAAAGGAAGCAGGAACTTTGAGGCCAGGGACTGGCGCAGTCACTTCCATCATCTTCTCTTGGTCAAAGCCAGCTCAGATTCAAGGAGCTGGAAGAATGAACTCAGCCTCCTGATGGGAGGGAAGAAACCAATGGCTGCCTTCTTGGAAGCAAGCTACCACCGGGTGTGTTCAGGCAGTGTCATTTAGACCTCAGGTGGGAGATGCCCACCTGGGATCTGGTTTACCTGCATACACCTCACTCTCCTGTAAGGACTTAACACCGGGGGCTCACGCCCGTAATCCCAACACTTTGGGAGGCCAAGGTGGGAGGATCACTTGAGCTCAGGAGTTTTAGGCCAGCCTGGGTAACATGGTGAAGCCCCATCTCTACAAAAAATAAAAAAAATTAGCCACGTGGGGTGGTGTGCACCTGTGGTCCCAGCTACTTGGGAGGCTGAGGCAAGAGGATTGCTTGAGCCCAGGAAGTTGAGTTTGCAGTGAGTGAGCCATGATTGTACCACTGCACTCCAGCCTGAGTGACAGAGCAAGACCCTGTCTCAGGAAAAAAAAAAAAAAAAAAAAAAAAGGAAGAAGAAAGAGAGAGAAAGAAAGAAAACGAAGGAAGGAAGGAAGGAGAAAAAGAAAAAGAAAGAAAAGAAAGAAAGAGAAAAAGGAAGGAAGGACGGAAGGAAGGGAAAAAAAGGAAAGAAAAAGGGAGGATGGGAGGGTGGAAGGAAGGTAGGAGAGAGGAAGGAGGAAGGGATGGAGGGAGGAAGGAAGGAAGGAATGAAAGAAGAAGGAAGGAAGGAAGAAAAAGAAAGAAAGAGAAAGCAAGCAAGCCGGGTACAGTGGCTCATGTCTGTAATCCCAGCACTTTGGGAGGCTGAGGTGGACGGATCACCAGAGGTCATGAGTTCGACATCAGCCTGGCCAACGTGGTGAAACATCATCTCTACTAAAAAAATAATAATAATACAAAAATTAGCCGGATGTGGTGGTGTGCACCTGTAATCCTAGCTACTCAGGAGTCTGAGGCAGGAGAATGGCTTGAACCTGGGAGGCAGAGGTTGCCGTGAGCTGAGATCGTGCCACCGGACTCCAGCCTGGGCAACAGAATGAGACTCCATCCCCCACCAAAAACCAAAAAAGATTCAGGGTCAGGTGCGGTGGTTCACACCTGTAATCCCAGCACTTTGGGAGACCAAGACAGGGGAAGAATCTTGAGCCCAGGAGTTCAAGACCAGCCTGGGCAACATGACACAACCCTGTCTCTACTAAAAATACAAAAATTAGCTGGGCGTGGTGGTGCGCACCTGTAATCCCAGCTACTTGGGAGGCTGAGGCAGGAGAATCACTTGAACCCAGGAGGCGGAGACTGCACTGAGCCGAGATCCTGCCGCTGCACTTCAGCCTGGGTGACAGGGTGAGAGTCCATCTCAAAACAAAAGAAGGCAGATTTGCATTATGTGTATTTTATTTATCACTACAACAAAGAATGAAGTATAAATCACCCACAGGTTGATTTCCAGCTCTGTTGCTGGGAGGCTGTGGCTCTGCCCACATCTCTTCACTCCTGGCTCACAGCCATCATCTCCAATGCAGCACACAGGACAGGTCTCTGGAGGGTCTTGCCCTGGCCATTAAATGCTACAGGCCAGGAGAGTCACACCCCTTTTGGGTAGAACTGTTTAGGTGACACAGCTGTGAGGAACTAGGCACACAGCCGGCTCTTCACTGCCAATGAGAGTACCTGAAATCTACAAGAAGAGCTTCACTGTTTGCCCCAGCCTGGGGCTGGGCCAGGTGGCCAGGACATGGCTGTCCCCAGGCATCCGCCACCATTGGCTTTTCCCTGCAGCCAGGGAGAGGGGCTGGTGGGCAGGGCTTGCAGAGAAGGGGGCTCAGGGCCAGCACTTGAAGGGCGAGGAGAGCCCAGTGAGACAGAGAGGCTGACGTGCCCCCTTCTGTGCTGGCCACAATTCAGTCCAAAGGTCTCTGCTTTATTTCCTCCTGAGACTTGGCTTATCTTATCTTACCTTCTCTTATCTCATGAGAAAGTCTCCCTCTTTCACCCAGGATGGGGTGCAGTGGTGCGATCTTGGCTTGCTGCAGCCTCTCCCTCCCAGGTTCAAGCGATTCTCCTGGCTCGGCTTCTCGAGTAACTGAAATTACAGGTGTGTGCCACCACACCCAGCTAGTTTTTTTTTTTTTTTTTTTTTAGACAGAGTCTCCCTCTGTTGCTCAGGCTGGAGTGCAGTGGTGTGATCTCAGCTCATTGCAAGCTCCACCTCCCGGGTTCATGCCATTCTCCTGCCTCAGCCTCCCGAGTAGCTGGGACTACAGGTGCCCATCACCATGCCTGGCTAATTTTTGTTGTTGTTGTTTTTTTTTGTTGTTTTTTTTTTGAGGCGGAGTCTCGCTCTGTCGCCCGGGCTGGAGTGCAGTGGCCTGATCTCAGCTCACTGCAAGCTCCGCCTCCCCGGTTCACCCCATTCTCCTGCCTCATCCTCCGGGTAGCTAGGACTACAGGCGCCCGCCACCTGCCCGGCTAGTTTTTTGTATTTTTTAGTAGAGACGGGGTTTCACCGTGTTAGCCAGGATGGTCTCGATCTCCTGACCTCGTGATCCGCCTGTCTCGGCCTCCCAAAGTGCTGGGATTACAGGCTTGAACCACCACACCCGGCATTTTTTGTATTTTTTTAGTATTTTTTAGTTTCACCGTGTTAGCTGGGGTGGTCTCGATCTCCTGACCTCGTGATCCACCCGCCTCGGCCTCCCAAAGTGCTGGGATTACAGGCGTGATCCACTGTGCCCAGCCTTAATTTTATATTTTTAGTAAAGATGGGGTTTCGCCATGTTGGCCAGGCTGGTCTCAAACTCCTGAACTCAGGTGATCCGCCTGCCTCAGTCTCCCAAAATGCTGGGATTGCAGGCGTGAGCCACTGCACCCGGTTCCTAAGGTGGCATATTTTGACATGGCATATTCTAATCTCCTTCAGTTGCTCCCTCTAAATTTTTTGTGAACTCTTTAAACATTTTCGTCCACATCAGGTCTTTCTGGTGTGCATAATATACCTGAATGAAAGTCCTAGCATTGGCTGCCATGGTGGTTCATACCTGCAATCCCAGCATTTTGGGAGACTGAGGCAGGAGGATCACCTGAGGTGAGGAGTTTGAGACTAGCCTGGCCAACATGGTGAAACCGTGTCTTGACTAAAAATACAAAAATTAGCCGGGTGTAGTGGTGGGCACCTGGAATCCCAGCTACTCAGGAAGCTGAGGCAGGAGAATCGCTTGAACCCGGGAGAAGAAAGTTACGGTGAGGCGAGATCACACCACTGCACTCCAGCCTGGGCAACTGAACGAGACTCCTTAAAAAAAAAAATTAGGGGCCGGGCGCGGTGGCTCAAGCCTGTAATCCCAGCACTTTGGGAGGCCGAGACGGGCGGATCATGAGGTCAGGAGATCGAGACCATCCTGGCTAACACAGTGAAACCCTGTCTCTACTAAAAAATAGAAAAAAAAACGAGCCGGGCGAGGTGGCGGGCGCCTGTAGTCCCAGCTACTCAGGAGGCTGAGGCAGGAGAATGGCGTAAACCCGGGAGGCGGAGCTTGCAGTGAGCTGAGATCCGGCCACTGCACTCCAGCCCGGGCGACAGAGCGAGACTCCCTCTCAAAAAAAAAAAAATTAGGCATGGTGGTGCGCGCCTGTGGTCCCAGCTACTCAGGAGGCTGAGGCAGGAGGATCGCTTGAGCCCAGGAGGTGGAGGCTGCAGTGAGCTGTGACTGCACCACAGCGCTCTAGCCCTGGAAGATAGAGCGAGAGTGTCTCAGAAAAAAAGAAAAAAGAAAGCAAGCCAGCCAGCCAGTCTGAGTGTCCTGGAGCCCGAGGAGAGGAAAGGGGGCCATGGGAGGGAAGAAAATGACATCACACCCTCCTGGCCAAGGATAGTTTTATTATATGAATTGCACACGTCTCTAGAAATGAATGGAAATCCAGCCATCAGCTTGGTGACTGGCGCCCTCTAGAGGCCACCACCGTATAGACAGGGCTGGGATTGGTTCCAGAAACCCGCGGAAAAACTCAAAAACGCTCAAAACACACTGCCAGGGACTGGGGCAGGTGTTGGCTCAATAGCCAGCAAAAAAATAAAATAGAATAAAATAAATAAATAAAATAGCAGTAACAAAGAACAAAAAGGCTCAGCAAGCCTCCCTTGCCACCCCTGCGGCTGAGGTGGACTCATGTTTCTGCCCTTACAGATAATCTCCATCTGTAATATGTTTAGGTCTAGTGAGAAGCATGGTTTACCTACAGCAAATGCACAAATCTTTTTTTTTTTTTTTTTTTGAGACGGAGTCTGGCTCTGTCGCCCAGGCTGGAGTGCAGTGGCCGGATCTCAGCTCACTGCAAGCTCCTCCACCCGGGTTTACGCCATTCTCCTGCCTCAGCCTCCCGAGTAGCTGGGACTATAGGCGCCCGCCACCTCGCCCAGCTACTTTTTTGTATTTTTTAGTGGAGACGGGGTTTCACTGTGTTAGCCAGGATGGTCTTGATCTCCTGATCTTGTCATCTGCCCGTCTCGGCCTCCCAAAGTGCTGGGATTACAGGCTTGAGCCACCGCGCCCGGCCGCAAATGCACAAATCTTAAGTGTAGTTTGGTTAATTTAGGCAAATACATAAACCTGTTTCACTCACACCCCTCTCAAAATCACATGGGCTGGGTGAGCTGGCTCACACCTGTAATCCCAGCACTTTGGGAGGCCGAGGTTGGCGGATCACAAGGTCAGGAGATCAAGACCATCCTGGCTAACACGGTGAAACCCCATCTCTATGAAAAAAACCAAAAACTTAGCCGGGCATGGTGGCGGGTGCCTGTAGTCCCAGCTACTTGGGAGACTGAGGCAGGAGAACGGCGTGAACCCAAGAGGCGGAGCTTGCAGTGAGCCGAGATCGCGCCACTGCACTCCAGCCTGGGCGATACAGCAAGGCTCTGTCTCACAAAAAAACAAAACAAAACAAAACAAAAAAATCTCCACATGGCCAGGTGGCTCACAGCCGTCATCCCAGCGTTTTGGGAGTCCTAGCGGGAGAATTGCTTGAGCCTAGGAGTTCAGGAGCAGCCTGGGCGACAAAGTGAGACCCCATCTGTGTGGGTGTTTGTGTTAGACAGGGCCTCACTTTGTCGCCCAGGCTGCAGTGCAGTGGCACAATCTCAGCCTCCCCATCTGTAGCCATCCTCCCACTTCAGCCTCCCAAAAGCTGGGACTACAGGCACGCACCACCACACCTAGCTAATTTTGTATTTTTTTGTGGAGACAGGGTTTCACTATGTTGGCCAGGCTGGTCTTGAACTCCTGAACTCAAGTAATCTGCCTGCCTCAGCTTCTCAAAGTGCTGGGATTATAGGCATGAGCCACCATGGCTGGCTTCCATCTCTTAAAAAAAAAAAAAATAACTTGAACATCTCAGCATTCTGTAAAGTTCACCCTTTCCTCAGACAATCTACTGTTTTGTTAATTTCTGTCACCATGGCAGGTGTGCCTGTTCTGGAACCTCTTGTAGAAGGGACCTGCACACATGTCCTCTTTAGGGTCTGGCTGGAAATATGTCACTTTGCAAATGTATGAGATGAGAGATAAGAAAGTTGACATTTAGAGGCTGGCTGTGATGACTCCTGCCTGTAATCCCAGCACTTTGGGAGGTCAAGGCAGGCGGATCGCCTGAGGTCGGGAGTTCGAGACCAGCCTCACCAACATGGAGAAACCCCGTCTCTACTAAAAATACAGAATTAGCCGGGTGTGGTGGCCCATGTAATCCCAGCTACTCAGGAGGCTGAGGAAGGAGGATCGCTTGAATCCGGGAGGCAGAGGTTGTGGTGAGTCTAGATTGTGCCACTGCACACTAGCCTGGGCAAAAAGAGTGAAACTCTGTCTCAAAAATATAT
>NC_045454.1:50779164-50782175 GCF_002776525.5 Piliocolobus tephrosceles
ACGGTGAAACCCCGTCTCTACTAAAAAATACAAAAAACTAGCCAGGCGAGGTGGGGGGCACCTGTAGTCCCAGCTACTCGGGAGGCTGAGGCAGGAGAATGGCCTGAACCCGGGAGACGGAGCTTGCAGTGAGCTGAGATCCGGCCACTGCACTCCAGCCTGGGCGACAGAGCGAGACTCTGTCTCAAAAAAAAATATATATATATATATATATTTTTTTATATATAATAAATAAAAATTATTTAGGCAAGAGAGGCAAGAGAAGAGAATCGTTTGAACCCAGGAGGCGGAGGTTGCAGTCAGCTGAGGTCATGTCATTACACTTCAGCCTGGACAACAGTGGGAAACTCCGTCAAAAAAAAAAAAAAAAAAGTAAAAGAGAGGGGGGGGGGGAGGGAGAAAAGAAGGAAGGAAGGAGGGAAAAAGCTGGGTTCAGTTGCCCATGCTTGTAATCCCAGCATTTCGGGAATCCAAGGGGGAGGATTGCTTAAGCCCAGGAGTTCAAGGCCGCAGTGATCCATGATCCTGCAGGTACACTCCAGCCTGGGCAACAGAGCGAGACTTTATTTAAAAAAAATAATAATAATTGCCAGGCGCGGTGGCTCATGCCTGTAATCACAGCACTTTGGGAGGCCGAGGCGGGTGGATCACAAGGTAGGAGATCGAGACCATGGTGAAACCCTGTCTCTACTAAAAATACAAAAAATTAGCTGGGTGCGATGGTGGGCGCCTGTAGTCCCAGCCACTCAGGAGGCTGAGGCAGGAGAATGGCGTGAACCCGGAAGGTGGAGCTTGCAGTGAGCCGAGATCGCGCCACTGCACGCCAGCCTGGGCGAAAGAGCGAGACTCTGTCTCAAAGAAAAAAGAGGCCAGGCGCGGTGGCTCAAGCCTGTAATCCCAGCACTTTGGGAGGCCAAGACGGGCGGATCACGAGGTCAGGAGATCGAGACCATCCTGGCTAACACAGTGAAACCCCGTCTCTACTAAAAAATACAAAAAACTAGCTGGGCGAGGTGGTGGGCGCCTGTAGTCCCAGCTACTTGGGAGGCTGAGGCAGGAGAATGGCGTAAACCCGGGAGGCGGAGCTTGCAGTGAGCTGAGATCTGGCCACTGCACTCCAGCCTGGGCGACAGAGCGAGACTCCGTCTTGAAAAAAATTAAAAATTAAAGTAAAAATTGGCCAGGTGTGGTGGTTCACGCCTGTAATCCCAGCACTTTGAGAGGCTGAAGTGGGTGGATCACTTGAGGTCAGGAGTTTGAGACCAGCCTGGCCAACATGGCACAACCCCATCTCTACTGAAAATACAGAAATTAGCCCAACATGGTGGCAGGTACCTGTAGTGCCAGCTACTCACGAGCCTGAGGCAGGAGAATTATTTGAACCCCAGGAGGCCGAGGTTGCAGTGAGCTGAGATTGTGTCACTGCACTCCAGCCTGGGAGACAGAGCCAGACTCTGCCTCAAAATAATAATAGTAATAGTAATAAAGTAAAAATAACGATCTTGTAAATTATACCTCAAAACAATTGTAGCGGGATGGACGTGGTAGCTCACGCCTATAATCCTAGCACTTTGGGAGACCGAAGTGGGCAGATCACCTGAGGTAAGGAGATTGAGACCATCCTGGCCCATACAGGCAAACCCTGTCTCTACTAAAAATACAGGCCAGGCATGGTGGCTCACGCCTGTAATCCCAGCACTTTGGGAGGCTGAGGCGGGTGGATCACGAGGTCAGGAGATTGAGACCATCCTGGCTAACACGGTGAAACCGCATCTCTACTAAAAATACAAAAAATTAGTCGGATGTGGTGGCGGGCAAGTCCCAGCTACTCAGGAGGCTGAGGCAAGAGAATGGCGTTAACCCAGGAGGCGGAGCTTGCAGTGAGCTGAGATCGCGCCACTGCACTCCAGCCTGGGCGACAGAGCGAGACTCTGTCTCAAAAACAAAAGAAAACAAAACAAAATTAGCCTTAGCCAGGTGTGGTGGCAGGTACCTGTAATCGCAGCTACTCAGGAGGCTGAGGCAGGAGAATTGCTTGAACCAGGAGACTGAGGTTGCAGTGAGCCAAGATCACAGCACTGCACTACAGCCTGGGCGATAGAGGGAGACTCTAAAAATAAAAAATAAAAAATAAATAAAAAATAATTGTAACTACCTCAACCACCCAACCATGGAGAATTGAAAATAGCGTTATCGCCGGGCGCGGTGGCTCAAGCCTGTAATCCCAGCACTTTGGGAGGCCGAGGCGGGCGGATCACGAGGTCAGGAGATCGAGACCATCCTGGCTAACACGGTGAAACCCTGTCTCTACTAAAAAATACAAAAAAACTAGCCGGGCGAGGTGGCCAGCGCCTGTAGTCCCAGCTATTCGGGAGGCTGAGGCAGGAGAATGGCGTAAACCCGGGAGGCGGAGCTTGCAGTGAGCCGAGATCCGGCCACGGCACTCCAGCCTGGGTGACAGAGCGAGACTCCGTCTCAAAAAAAAAAAAAAGAAAGAAAGAAAATAGCGTTATCACTTGGGTTTTTTTAATACCCTATTTTCTTTCTCTTTTTTTTTTTTTGAGACAGGATCTTGCTCTGTTGCCCAGGCTGTAGTGCAGCGGTGGAATCATAGCTCATCAAAAGCTCAACCTTCCAGGCTCAAGTGACGCTTCTCCTGTCTCCGCCTCTTGAGTAGCTGGGACAACAGGTACATACCACCACACCTAGTTTTTTTTTTGATATGGACTCTCGCTCTGTTGCCCAGGCTGGAGTGCAGTGGTGCAATCTTGGCTCACTGCAAGCTCCACCTCCCAGCCATTCTCCTGTCTCAGCCTCCTGAGTACCTGGGACTTCAGGCACGTACCACCACACCAGACTAATTTTTTGTATTTTTAGTAAAGACGGAGTTTCACCGTGTTAGCCAGGATGGTCTCGATCTCCTGATCTCATGATCCACCTGCCTCGGCCTCCCAAAGTGCTGAGATTACAGGCATGAGCCACCGCACCCGGACTTTTTTTTTTTTTTTTTT
>NC_045454.1:50792175-50809467 GCF_002776525.5 Piliocolobus tephrosceles
CTCAAAAAAAAAAAAAAAAAAAAAAGGAAACAAAAATGAAAGGAGAAAACCTGTTTGCTGTTCACACAGTGGAAGCGACCATGATGCAGGCCTCTGTTCTTGTGTTCATGTTGAGGGCTGAGGAGGGAGGAACAAGCAGGAGGGTGGGTCTGTCTGTGTCAGGGGTGGCAGAGGTGGAAGGGGAGGCAGGAGAGGCCGGCACCCTGGGGCAACCTATATTGGAAAAATTCATGTGTGAGTGGACTCGTGCAGTTCAAAACCGTCTTGTTCAAAGGTCATCTGTATTTCCTTAGCATTTCAGGAGGGCTGAAAGTGGAGAGGGGGCACTGACCTGGTCCAGAACAACCCCCTGAGCACGTGATGTTGACGGGGAAATGCCGTGCCCCTGGCTCAGGGATGGAAGGCCCAGAGCCCAGAGGAGTTGGGCAAGTGGGAGCCAAGGCAAGGCCGGAGCAGGAGGAGTGAGGGAAGCCCTGTGGCCCAGCATGACCAGATCCGTGTTGAGGGTACAATGCGCCATGGAGGGGCCCAGGAGTGAGGCTGGGGAGCAGCAGCTGCAGACTCCGGGCGGGAGACAGTGGGGGGCTCGGTGGGGATGCAGAATTGAGGGTAGAAGATGCAGGTCCTCTTTGGAGGAAGCGAGTTCCTGTGGCCGGGAGAGGAGGCAACTTGGCAGGTGAGGGCTTGGGGGGTTGCAGCGGGGGTCCCCAGACTTCCGGCTGGAGTATCACAAGCCAGGACAGGCTCAGGAGGGACTAGTACTGGCTTGGATGTGTTTGCGGCACCTAGGGCTGAGAGGTCTGCAGAGCAGTGCGTCCCAAGTGCCCTGTGCCTCAGTTTCCATACCTGTGAAACAGGGTCACTCAGAGAAACGGGGTCACTTAGACACGTCTGTTCCAGGGCTGTGGGAACAAACGGACCCGATGCAGTGCTGACAGCCACAGGCCACACAGCAGATAGAAAACAGCAGTTGAGGCCGGGCGCAGTGGCTCATGCCTGTCATCCCAGCACTTTGGGAGGCTGAGGCAGGTGGACACCTGAGGTCAGGAGTTCGAGACCAGCGTGGCCAACATGGCAAAACCCCGTCTCTACTAAAAATACAAAAATTAGCCAGGCGTGGTGGCGCCCACCTGTAATCCCAGCTGCTAGGAGGCTGAAGCAGGAGAATTGCTCAATCTGGAAGGCAGAAATTGCAGTGAGTGGAGATCGCAGCGCTGCACTCCAGCCTGGGTGACAGGGCGAGACTCCGTCTTGAAAAAAAAAGCTGGGGGTACGTCGGGAAGAACTGGGGGTGCTGGAATAAAGCCTGGAGTTTAATGATGAGCAGAGAGGGGCCGGGGCCTTGCCGGCTGTGGGGAGAGCAGGTGGCCTGGACTTGGGCGTGGTCCCTGGCTGGGGTGCAGGGTGAGCGGAGACATGGCAGAGAGGAGGCTGGGAGCAGGCCTTGGTGGTGGCCCCAGTGTCTGGGACCGTAGCACAGGGGTTGGCATTTGTGCTGGGGAAGAGGCCAGGGGTTGCACGTGGCTTCTAGGCTGTTCCCCGGTCCTGGATGAGCACCCGTCCCATCTCACCGCGCTGGAACCTGGTACGCAGTAGGCATGCAATGATTATGCATTGAATGATCTGGGGGGGTTAAACATCTGATTCTCTCCTGGGGCTCCGAGGGAGGACTGAAGATCTCCAGGGTTGCACTTTGGTAGATGTACGCATGGCCGGTCCCATGAAGTTAGTATCTAAAATACCTTTTTTTTCTTTTTTTTGAGATCAACTCTCACCCTGTCACCCAGGCTGGAGTGCGGTGGCGAGATCTCACGTCACTGCGACCTATGCCTCCTGGACTCAAGTGATTCTGGTGCCTCAGCCTCCCGAGTAGCTGGGACTACAGGTGCCCACCACCACGCCCAGCTAATTTTTTGTATTTTTTTAGTAGAGATGGGGTTTCACCATGTTAACCAGGATGTTCTCGATCTCCTGACCTTGTGATCCGCCCGCCTCGGCCTCCCAAAGTGCTCAGATTACAGGCGTGAGCCACTGCGCCCGGCCAATTTTTGTATTTTTAATAGAGACAGAGTTTTGCCATGTTGGCCAGGCTGGTCTCGAACTCCTGACCTTAAGTGATCCACCCACCCCAGCCTCCCAAAGTACTGGGAGTGGAAGCATGAGCCACTGCACCTGGCCTCGCTCCCCTCCCCCCTTTTTTTTTTTGAGACAGAATCTTGCTGTGTTGCCCAGCCTGGAATAATGGTGTGATCTCCGCATGCCACAGCCTTCAGCTCCCTGGCTCAAGTGATTCTCCTGTCACAGCCTCCTGAGTAGCTAGGATTACAGGTGCGTCCCACTACGTCTGGCTAATTTTTGTATTTTTATTTTTATTTTTATTTTTTTTTGAGGCGGAGTCTCGCTCTGTCGCCGGGACTGGAGTGCAGTGGCCGGATTTCAGCTCACTGCAAGCGCCGCCTCCCGGGTTTACGCCATTCTCCTGCCTCAGCCTCCGGAATAGCTGGGACTACAGGCGCCCGCCACCTCGCCCGGCTACTTTTTGTATTTTTTTTTTTTTTTTTGAGACGGAGTCTCGCTCTGTCTCCCAGGCTGGAGTGCAGTGGCCGGATCTCAGCTCACTGCAAGCTCCGCCTCCCGGGTTTTATGCCATTCTCCTGCCTCAGCCTCCCGAGTAGCTGCGACTACAGGCGCCCGCCACGTCGCCCGGCTAGTTTTTTGTATTTTTTAGTAGAGACGGGTTTCACCGTGTTAGCCAGGATGGTCTCGATCTCCTGACCTAGTGATCCGCCCGTCTCGGCCTCCCAAAGTGCTGGGATTACAGGCTTCAGCCACCGCGCCCGGCCTAATTTTTGTATTTTTAGTAGAAACAGTATTTCTGTCTTGTTGCCCAGGCTGGTGGTGAACTCCTGAGCTCAGGTGATCCACCCACCTTGGCCTCCCAAAGTGCTGAGATTACAGGCGTGAGCCACTGCGCCCAGCCTAAAATATCTTTATTCACTCTATTAGGGAACTGTCGGCAATGTAGCGAAGTCTAGAAGTAGGACAGTCTGCCTGGGCACGGTGGATCACGCCTAGTATCCCAGCACGTTGGGAGGCCGAGTCAGGCAGATCACGAGGTTGGGAGTTCAAGACCAGCCTGGCCAACATGGTGAAACCCCGTCTCTACTAAAAATACAAAAAATTAACCTGGCATGATGGTGGGCACCTGTAATCCCAGCTACTCGGGAGGCTGAGGCAGGAGAATGGCTTGAACCTCCAGCCTGGGCGACAGAGCAAGACTCTGTCTTAAAAAAGAAAAACAAAACCACATACACAAAAATTAGCTGGGCGTGGTGGTGGGCATCTGTAGTCCCAGCTACTGGGGAGGCTGAGGCAGGAGAATCGTTTGAACCCGGGAGGTGGAGGTTGCAGTGAGCCAAGATTGCACCACTGCACTCCAGCCTGGGCGACAGAGCAAGACTCTGTCTTGGGGGAAAAAAAAAAAAAAGGTAGAACAGCATGTTCTGGGGGTCTCCTGTTTCATCGACTGCGTTGTGAATCCTTATTCCCATAACACGTTGTTTGATGATGGCTGCTTCACGGTATGTTTTGAGAACTGCTCACCAAATTCTTTCCAACTTTATTCTTTGTGAAGACTTTTTAGGCTGAGTGCAGTGGCTCACATCTGTCATCCCAGCACTTTGGGAGGCTGAGGTGACAGGATCACTTGACCCCAGGAGTTCAAGACCAACCTGGCCAATAGAGCAAGACCTCATTACTTGAACATGGTGGTGTGCGCCTGTGGTCCCTGCTACTTAGGAGGGTCAGGTAGGAGGATCACCTTAGCCTGGGAGGTCACCGCTGCAGTGAGCCACGATCCCACCACTGCACTCCAGCCTGGGCGATAGAGTGAGACTCTGTCTCTAAAAACGAAATAAAATAGGCCGGGCGCGGTGGCTCAAGCCTGTAATCCCAGCACTTTGGGAGGCTGAGACGGGCAGATCACGAGGTCAGGAGATCGAGACCATCCTGGCTAACATGGGGAAACCCCGTCTCTACTAAAAATACCAAAAAAAAAAAATTAGTCGGGCGAGGTGGTGGGCACCTGTAGTCGCAGCTACTCGGGAGGCTGAGGCAGGAGAATGGCGCGAACCCGGGAGGCGGAGCTTGCAATGAGCTGAGATCCGGCCACTGCACTCCAGCCTGGGCGACAGAGCGAGACTCCATCTCAGAAAAATAAATAAATAAAATAAAATAAAATAAATCCGGGCACAGTGGCTCACGCCTGTAATCCCAGCACTTTGGGAGGCCGAGGTGGGTGGATCACCTGAGGTCAGGAGTTCGAGACCAGGTTGGCCAACACAATGAACCTCTGTCTGTACTAAAAATACAAAAATTACCCAGGCATGGTGGTGTGCCTGCTACTCGGGAGGCTGAGGCAGGAGAATCCCTTAAACCTGGGAGGCGGAGGTTATGGTGAGCTGAGATCGCACCACTGCACTCCAGCCTGGGCAAGAGAGCAAGACTCCACCTAAAAAAAAAAGTACCGGGCGCAGTGGCTCACGCCTGTAATCCCAGCACTTTGGGAGGCTGAGGCAGGCGGATCACCTGAGGTCAGGAGTTTGAGACCAGCCTGGCCAACATGGTAAAACCCTGTCTCTACTAAAAATACAAAATTAGCCAGGCGTGGTGGCGGGCGCCTGGCATCCCAGCTACTGGGGAGGCTGAGGCAGGAGAATCACTTGAACCTGGGAGGTGGAGGTTGTGGTGAGCCGAGATCGGCGCCATTGCACTCCAGCCTGGGCAACAAGAGTAAAACTCCGTCTCAAAAAAAAAAAAAGACTTTCTCAGCTGGTCTGACACATTTACTCTTCTAGAATCAGTCACCCACATCCAACCATCTGTCCACCTTACAGATACTCATTGAAATACAATGCTGGCTACAGGAGGTGACTATGACAGAAAAACATCTCCTTCATTGTGAAGCTTATATTCTGTGTTTTATTATTATTATTATTATTATTTTTGAGACGGAGTCTCACTGTGTTGCCCAGGCTGGAGTGCAGTGGCGCGATCTTGGCTCACTGCAAAGCTCTGCTTCCCGGGTTCCAGCAGTTCTCCTGCCTCAGCCTCCCGAGTAGCTGGGATTACAGGCACCTGCCACCACGCAAGGCTAAATTTTGTATTTTTAGAGACGGGGGTCTCGCCATGTTGGCTGGGCTGGTGTCGAACTCCTGACCTCAGGCTATCCTCGGCCTCCCAAAGTACTAGGATTATAGGTGTGAGCCACTGCGCCCGGCCTGAGGTGGGAAGATCTTTTGAAGCCAAGAGTTTGCTACCAGTGTGGGCAACATAGCAAGACCTTGCCTGTGTAAAACAAAACCAAAACAGGTAAAAGACTCAGGTGCCAGCAAGTTCACATGAGGGGTCAGAGAGTAAATATTTCTGGCAGGCCATACTGTCTCAGTTGCAACTACTTAATTCTGCAGGACACTAAGCCATAAATCAACAACATGTAAATGAGCAAGAATAGCTGTATTCTTTTTTTTTTTTTTGAGACGGAGTCTCGCTCTGTCGCCCAGGCTGGAGTGCAGTGGCCAGATCTCAGCTCACTGCAAGCTCTGCCTCCTGGGTTCACGCCATTCTCCTGCCTCAGCCTCCCGAGTAGCTGGGACTATAGGCACCCACCACCTTGCCCGGCTAGTTTTTTGTATTTTTTAGTAGAGACGGGGTTTCACCGTGTTAGCCAGGATGGTCTCAATCTCCTGACCTCGTGATCCACCCGTCTCGGCCTCCCAAAGTGCTGGGATTACAGGCTTGAGCCACCAAGCCCGGCCAAGAATAGCTGTATTCTAATAAAACTTTATTGGCCCGGTGCAGTGGCTCACACCTGTAATCCTGGCACTTTGGGAGGCCGAGGTGGGAGGATCACCTCAGATGGGGAGTTCAAGACCAGCCTGGCCAACATGGTGATACCCCATCTTTACTAAAAATACAAAAATTGGCCAGGCATGCTGGCTCACGCCTGTAATCCCAGCACTTTGGGAGGCCGAGGCAGGTGGATCATGAGATCAGGAGTTCAAGATCAGCCTGGCCAAGATGGTAAAACCCCGTCTCTACAAAAAATACAAAAATTAGCCGGGCATGGTGGCGGGCGCCTGTAATCCCAGCTACGTGGGAGGCTGAGGCAGGAGAATTTCTTGAACCTGGGCAGCAGAGGTTGCTGCGAACCGAGATCGTACCACTGCAATCCAGCCTGGGTGATAGAGTGAGACTGTGTCTCAAAAAAATAAAAAATAAAAAAATTAGCTGGGCGTGGTGGTGGCACTAGTAATCCCAGCTACTCAGGAGGCTGAGGCAGGAGAATCACTTGAATCTGGGAGGAGGAGGTTGCAGTGAACTGAGATAGTGCCACTGCACTCCAGCCTGGTTAACAAGAGCGAAAACTCTGTCTCAAAAAAAATAAAAATAAAAAAAATAAAGGCTTTATTTACAGAAAACAAGGGGTGGGTCAGATTCACTCGAAGGGCCGTAGTTTGCCAGCCCTGGCCTCATGGTGCCTGATGGTCTTGAGAATCAGTTCGTCAAGTGATAAAGGAATTTATCAAGGATAACTGGTCTTTCTAAAGACATAAATTACATGTTAAGGTTTTGATTTAGTTGTTTTACAGCTCAGTGGTGCGATCTTGGCTCACTGTAACCTCCGGCTCCTGGGTTCAAGCGATTCTCTGCTTCAGCCTCCTGAATAGCTGGGGTTACAGGTGCCCGCCGGCATACTAGGCTGATTTTTTTGTATTTTTAGTAGAGATGGGGTTTCACTATGTTGGCCAGGCTGGTCTCGAACTCCTGATCTCGTGATCTACACACTTCAGTCTCCCAAAGTGCTGAGTGGGATATCATGAGCCACTGCGCCCAGCCTGGAAGCTGTAGATTTTTGCATGTTTTTTTTTTTTTTTTTCTGAGACGGAGTCTTGCTCTGTCACCAGGCTGGAGTGCGGTGGTGCGATCTCAGCTCACTACAGGCTCCGCCTCCCGAGTAGCTACTCCCGAGTAGCTGGCATGTTTACTTTTATCTGGTTTGAACTATTTCTTCCTGAAGCCTTGTTAGGTTTAACAGTTTCTCAGTGGGTTCTGTGGTCTTGTGCTCTGCAGTAGAGTATCCTGCAGTAGAGTATCCTGCAGTAATGGGGATGGTTTGGATCTGAGCTGTCCAATACTAGACGCTCATGTGGCCAGTAAGGACTATAGATGTGGACAGTGTGACCCCGCAGTGGAATACTGAAATCAGCTGCATTTGGATTTAGATTTAAATAGCCATGTATGGCTAGTATTGACCCCTTGGACTCTTAGACTTTTAAAAAAATTTTTTTTTTTTTTTTTGAGACAGAGTCTCGCTCTGTCGCCCAGGCTGGAGTGCAGTGGCACGATCTTGGCTCACTGCAACCTCCGCCTCCCGGGTTTACGCCATTCTCCTGCCTCATCCTCCTGAGTAGCTGGGACTACAGGCGCCCGCCACCACGTGCGGCTAATTTTTTGTATTTTTAGCGGAGAAAGTGTTTCACCATGTTAGCCAGGATGGTCTTGATCTCCTGACTTCATGATCCGCCCACCTCAGCCTCCCAAAGTGCTAGGATTACAGGCGTGAGCCACTGCACCCGGCCTTTAAATAAAAAAAAATTTTTTTTTTAGAGACAGGGTCTCACTCTGTCACCCACACTGGAGTGCAGTGGGTCGATCATAGCTCACTGCATCCTCCAGCTCCTGGACTCAAGCAGTCCTCCCACCTTAGCCTCCCAAGTAGCTGGGACTACAGACATGCACCACCATGCTCAGCTAATTTTTTTATGTTTAGTAGAGATGGGGTCTTGCTGTTTTGCCCAGGCTGGTCTTGAACTTGTGTGTTCAGGTGATCCTCCCAACTCGGCCTCCCAAAGCATTGGGATTACAGGCGTCAGCCACCGCACCCGGCCAAGTTTGGTATTTTTAGTAGAGACGGGCTTTCATTATATTGGTCAGGCTGGTCTTGAACTCCTGACCTCAAGTTATCTGCCTGCCTCAGCCTCCCAAAGTGCTGAGATTACAGGTGTGAGCCACTGCACCTGGCTAAAAAATAATTTTAAGGGTTGGGCGCGGTGGCTCACACCTGTAATCCCAGCACTTTGGGAGGCCGAGACGGTCGGATCACAAGGTCAGGAGATCGAGACCATCCTGGCTAACACGGTGAAACCCCATCTCTACTAAAAAAATCCAAAAAATTAGCCAGGCGTGGTGGTGGGCGCCTGTAGTGCTAGCTACATGGGAGGCTGAGGCAGGAGAATGGCATGAAACCAGGAGGTGGAGCTTGCAGTGAACCGAGATCATGCCACCGCACTCCAGCCTGGGTGACAGAGCGAGACTCCCCGTCTCAAAAAAAAAAAAAAATTATATTTTAAAAATTAGCCAGGCATGGTGGTGCATGCCCCAGTCTCAGGTACTCAGGAGGCTGAGGTAGGAGGATCTCTTGAGCCCAGGAAGTCAAGCCTGCAGTGAGCTGTGGTCCGTGTCACACCACTGCACTCCAGCCTGGGTGACAGAGTGAGACCCTGTCTCAAGAAAGAAAATGTTAAACGTCGGGGTCATTCCACTCCGAGGCATTTATGCAAGAGAAAGGGAATCTAGGGGCTCACACGGCCTCGTGCATGAGTGCTCAGAGTGGCACGATTCACAGTAGCTCAAAACCGGAAAACCCGCAGATGAGCCGGTGAGTGCATAAACAAACTGCAGCCCACAGATTCGATGGAATTTGACAGTCAAAAGAATTCCTTTAGGCCGGGCACGGTGGCTCACGCCTGTAATGCCAGCACTTTGGGAGGCTGAGGCAGGTGGATCACTTGAGGTCAGGAGATCAAGACCAGCCTAGGCAACATGACGAAACCCTATCTCTACTAAAAGTACAAAAAATAACCAGGTGTGGTGGTACACGCCTGTAATCCCAGCTGCTCGGGTGGACGAGGCAGGAGAATCACTTGAACTTGGGAGACAGGTTGCAGTGAGCCGAGATTGCACCACTGCACTCTAGCCCGGGCGACAGAGCAAGACTCCATCTCAAAAAATATATATATATATTTTTTGTAGAGATGGGATCTTTCTATTTTGCCGAGGCTCGTCTCAAACTCCTGGGCTCAAGTGATCCTCCTGCCTCAGCCTCCCAAAGTGCTGGGATTACAGGCATGAGCCACGACTCCTGGCCTTACTTTATTTTAGATCCAGGGGGTATATGTGAAGGTTTGTTACGCGAACCCTAAATATTTGAGACAGGTCTGAAGTCAATTTAGAAAGTTTACTTTGCCTGGCTGGGCACGGTGGCTCGCGCCTGTATTCCCAGCACTTTGGGAGGCCGAGGCAGGCGGATCACCTGAGGTCAGGAGTTTGAAACGAGCCTGAACAACATAGAGAAACCCCATCTCTACTAAAAATACAAAATTAGCCAGGCGTGGTGGCACATGCTTGTAATCCCAGCTACTCAGGAGGTTGAGGCAGGAGAATTGCTTGCACCCGGGAGGCAGATTTTGTGGTGACCCGAGATTGTGCCATTGCACTCCAGCCTGGGTGACAAGAGCAGAAACTGTCTCCAAAAAAAAAGAAAACAGTTCATTTTGCTAACATGAAGGACGCGTGCCCGTGACAGCCCCAGGACGTCCTGACGGTACGTTCCCAAGGTGGTCGGGGCACAGGTTGCTTTTAAACATGTTAGGGGGACATGAGACATCAGTCAGTAGATGTAAGATGCACGTTGGTTCGGTCCAGAAAGGGGGAAGCTCTTAACGGGGAGGGGGCTTCCAGGTCATAGGTAAGAGACGGACCATTGCATCGTTTTGAGTTTCTGATGAGCCTTTCCAAAGGCAGTGATGCATTTCTCTCTGAGCAGAGGGATGGCTGAGTTCTCTCTGTCCTTTGCACGGAATTTGCTTGTGGACAGATGGGGAGGGAGGTATGTAGCCTTTTCATCTTAGTGGCTGTCTTTTTTTTTTTTTTTTTTTTTTTTTTTTGAGACGGAGTCTTGCTCTGTTGCCCGGGCTGGAGTACAGTGGCCGGATCTCAGCTCACTGCAAGCTCCGCCTCCCGGGTCCAGGCCATTCTCCTGCCTCAGCCTCCGGTGTAGCTGGGACTACAGGCGCCCGCCACCTCGCCCGGCTAGTTTTTTTTTTTGTATTTTTAGTAGAGATGGGGTTTCACCGTGTTAGCCAGGATGGTCTCGATCTCCTGACCTCGTGATCCGCCCGTCTCGGCCTCCCAAAGTGCTGGGATTACAGGCTTGAGCCACCGCGCCCGGCCTGTGGCTGTCTTTTTAAGGAATAGACAGGAGGCCGGTTTGCCCTAAGCGGTTCCCAGCTTGGTTTTTCCCTTTTCCCTTTGGCTTAGTGATTTTGGGGTCCAGAGATTCGTCTCTCTCTCTCTCTGTCTCTCTTTTCTTTCCCTCCCTCCTTCCCTCCCTTCCTTCCTTCCTTTCTTTTTTTTTCTTTTCTTTCTTTCTCTCTCTCTCTCTCTTCTTTTTTCTTTGACGGAGTTTCACTCTTGTTGCCCAGGCTGGAGTGCAGTGGTGGGATCTCGGCTCACCACAACCTCTGCTTCCCAGGTTCAAGCACTTCTCTTGCCTCAGCCTCCCGAGTAGCTGGGATTACAGGCATGCATCACCACACCTGGCTAACTTTGTATTTTTAGTAGAGATGGGGTTTCTCCATGTTGATCAGGCTGGTCTGGAACTCCCAACCTCATGTGATTGCCCACCTTGGCCTCCCAAAGTACTGGGATTACAGGTGTGAGCCATGCGCTTAACCTTTTTTTTTTTTTTTTTTTTTTGAGACAGAGTCTTGCCCTGTCGCCCAGGCTGGAGTGCAGTGGCGTGATCTCAGCTCACTGCAACCTCCACCTCCCGGGTTCAAGCTATTCTCTTGCCTCAGCCTCCTGAGTAGCTGGGATTACAGGCATGCGCCACTGTGCCTGGCTAATTTTTGCATTTTTTTGGTAGAGATGGGGTTTCACCATGTTGGCAAGGCTGGTCTTGAACTCCTGACCTTGTGATCTGCCTCCCTCGGCCTCCCAAAGTGCTGGGATTACAGGGGTGAGCCCCTGCACCCGGCCTATGTGTGACTAATTTTTAAACTTTTTGTAGAAAAAAAGGCAAGGTGGAGTCTTGCTGCATGGCCCAGTCTGGTCTCCAGCTCTTGGGCTCAAGCGATCCTCCTGTCTTGGTCTCCCAAAGTGGCGTCTTTCTTCTGATGTTGATGTAGCCACTTCGGCTCTCATGGTTTCATGGTTTCTCTTATTATTATTATTATTATTTTTGAGATAGAGTCTTGCTCTGTTGCCCAGGCTGGAGTGCAGTGGCGCAATCTTGGCTCACTGCCCCCTCCACCTCCTGGGTTCACGCCATTCTCCTGCCTCAGCCTCCCGAGTAGCTGGGACTACAGGCGCCCGCCACCATGCCTGGCTAATTTTTTTGTATTTTTAGTGGAGACGGGGTTTCACCGTGTTAACCAGGATGGTTTTGATCTCCTGACCTCGTGATCCGCCCGCCTCAGCCTCCCAAAGTGCTGGGATTACAGGCGTGAGCCATCGTGCCCCGCCTTGGCTCTCATGGTTTCTCTTTGGGTGTAAAGGAAAATCTGTTTTTACTCCTCACGGTGCTTCTGGCACCAAGTGTGTGGGTTTTCCAAGGCATGTGATTTCTTCATTCTTGTGGACACAAACTGGGCATCCTACCTAAATTGAGACGATCCCCACACTCACCACCCAGAGTGGGCACAGACCCCACAGGTGCTCAGCTGAGCCCCATGCCACCCATGTCAGATGCCTGTTGCAGGGGCGGGTCCCCAGGTGACCCACGCTTCTCCCTGACTAAAATCAGGAGTCCCACAACTCCGTCCTTGAGCTTGATAATTAGCCATAACAGCTCACAGAACTTCGAGAAATAGAGTTACCAGTTTGCCCATAATTGCAGCGCTTTGGGCGGCTGAACTGGGAGGATCGCTTGAGTGCAGGCGTTTTGAGGCCAACCTGGGCAACGTAGCGAGTCCATGTCTGTATAAAACAGTTAACAATTATCTGGGCTTTGTGGCCTGTGTGTGTGGTCCCAGCTACTGGGAGGCTGAAGTGCGAGAATTACTTGAGCCCAGGAGGTTGAGGCTGCAGTGAGCTATGATCGTGCCACTGCATTCCAGCCTGGGTGACAGAGTGAGACCATATCTGTAAAAACTAAAAATAAAAATGAGATAAAGATTTAATAAAGGACATCTCTTCCAGGCGCGGTGGCTCACACCTGTAATCCCAGCACTTTGGGAGGCAGAGGCAGGAGGATCATCTGACGTCAGGAGTTCGAGACCATCCTGGCCAACGTGGTGAAACTCCGTCTCTACTAAAAATACAAAAATTAGCCAGGTGGGGTGGCGGGCACCTGGAATCCCAGCTACTCGAGAGGCTGATGCAGGAGACTCACTGGAACTCGGGAGGTGGAGGTTGCAGTGAGCCAAGATCGCAGCACTGCACTCCAGCCTGGGCAACAGTGGGAGACTCCATCTCAAAAAAAAAAATAATAAAAAATAAATAAATGGCCAGATGCGGTGGCTCATGCCTGTAATCCCAGCACTTTGGGAGGCCGAGAGGGGTGGATCACGAGGTCAGGAGATCGAGACCATCCTGACTAACACGGTGAAACCCCGTCTCTACTAAAAATACAAAAAACTAGCCGGGTGAGGTGGCGGCGCCTGTAGTCCCAGCTACTCGGGAGGCTGAGGCAGGAGAATGGCGTGAACCCGGGAGGTGGAGCTTGCAGTGAGCCGAGATCCGGCCACTGCACTCTAGCCTGGGCGACAGAGGGAGACTCCGTCTCAAAACAAAAAAAAACAACGAGGACATCTTGCAGCCAGATAAAGAGGTTCACAGGTCCAGAGGGTATCAGCACCCGTACCTGTGTCCTGTGGGCTCGGGGCAGCCACCCGCACGGCACATGGACAAAATCACCAGCTTGGAAGCTCTGAGCCCTGTGGTTTAGGGCTCTTCATGGAGGTTCCATTGCGTAGATTAAATCATGGAATCATTGGCCCTTTGTGCACCATGCAGTTCTTTCGGTCTTTAACCTGTTTTCTTTTCTATTTGAGACAGAGTTGCACTCTTGCTGTCCAGGCTTGAGTGCAGATCTCGGCTCACTGCCACCTCTGCCTCCTGGGGTTTTTTTTTTTTTTTTTTTTTTTTGAGACGGAGTCTCACTCTTTTTTTTTTTTTTGAGATGGAGTCTTGCTCTATCACCCAGGCTGGAGTGCAGTGGCCGGATCTCAGCTCACTGCAAGCTCTGCCTCCCAGGTTCACGCCAGTCTCCTGTCTCAGCCTCCTGTGTAGCTGGGACTACAGGCGCCCACCACCTTGCCCGGCTAGTTTTTTGTATTTTTTTAGTAGAGACGGGGTTTCACCGTGTGAGCCAGGATGGTCTCGATCTCCTGACCTCGTGATCCACCCATCTTGGCCTCCCAAAGTGCTGGGATTACAGGCTTGAGCCACTGCGCCCGGCCGAGTCTCACTCTTGTAGCCCAGGCTGCAGTACAGTGGCACGATCTCAGCTCACTGCAGCCTCTGCCTCCACGGTTCAAGCTATTCTCCTGCCTCAGCCTCCTGAGTATCTGGGATTATGGGTGCCACCATGCCTGGCTAAGTTTCTGTGTTTTTAGTAAGGATGGGGTTTCACCGTATTAGCCAGGATGGTCTTGATCTCCTGACCTTGTGATCCACCTGCCCTGGCCTCCCAAAGTGCTGGGATTACAGGCGTGAGCCACCGCGCCTGGCTAATTTTTTTCTTTTTTTTTTTTTTTTTTTTTTTGAGACGGAGTCTCACTCTGTCACTCAGGTTGGAGTGCAGTGGCGCGATCTTGGCTCACTGCAAGCTCCACCTCCCAAGTTCACGCCATTCTCCTGCCTCAGCCGCCTGAGTAGCTGGGACTACAGGCACCTGTCAGTACACCCGGCTGATTTTTTTGTATTTTTATTAGAGACGGGATTTCACTGTGTTAGCCAGGATGGTCTCGATCTCCTGACCTTGTGATCCCCCTGCCTCGGCTTCCCAAAGTGCTGGGATTACAGGCGTGAGCCACCGCGCCCGGCCCTGGCTAATTTTTGTATTTTTAGTAGAAATGGGGTTTCACCATGTTGGCCAGGCTGGTCTCGAACTCCTGATCTTAGGTGATCTGCCCGCCTCAGCCTCCCAAAGTGCTGGGATGACAGGCGTGAGCCACCGCGCCCGTCCCCCATCCTACGTTCTGTCTCTCTGAATCTGAGGACTCTGGGCACCTCCTAGGAATGGATCACACAGGATTTGTCCTTCTCTGCCTGGTGTCTCTCATAGAGCGCGACATCCTCAAGGTGCATCTGTGTCAGATCCTGCATCAGAGCCTCCTTTGTTTGTGGCTGGGTCGTGTTCCGGCACGTGGGTGGCTGCGCCGTGTCTGTCGATGGACACTGGTTGTTTCCCCTGCTCGGAGTTGGGAATCGTGCTGCCGTGAGCAGTTGTGGACGTGTTTTTGTGTGGCTGTGTGTTCTCGATTTGTTTGAAAGGGGAAGGGGTTTCAGACACATGAAGTGGGGCCGGCCGGGCCAGGAGTGGGGCTGGGTGCTCACGGTGGGCAGAGGAGGCAGTCACGGTGCCTGGGCGTTGGAAGGCCCATGGGGGTGTCTTCAGGGAGGGGCTCGGTGTTGGAGGAGCCCCTGCCTTGGAGGCCGGCAGAGCTGCCTGGGGACCTGCCCATTTCAGGGGGGTCCCTGATTCCCATCTGTGCATGCCAGGCCCGCTCTTAGTGCCTCCTGCTTTCTGCTTTTGAACCCTCCTCAAAGGCTTTCCCCACAGCAGACCAAGATGCATTTTTAAATCAAGAAAGAGAAGTCCCACGCACAGGTACTCTATTTCTGGAACATCACGTGGGAGGGAAGCGTTTGTCCTAGGTCACCGGCTGTGGGTGATGGTGGCGCAGGGCCCTGAGGCCTGGGCCCCCCGAGGATGCAGCCAGGAGGGCAGACGGGCGGGCGGCAGTCAACGCCCACACACTGGGGGTCAAACTCAGTGGGTTCATCCTCTGCCAGTCCTGGAGCGCAGGATCATGGATCAAGGCGTCCCAGGCAGTGCTCCCTCTGGAGGCTCCAGGGAGGATCCTCCTGCCCATCCAGCTTCTGGGGGCTCCAGATGTCCTTGGCCTGTAGCCGCATTGCTCCAGTCCCTGCGTGCGTCTCCATGCAGACACCCCGTCTGTTTTTTTTTTTTTTGAGATGGAGTCTTGCTCTATCACCCAAGCAGGAGTGCAATGGCGCAATCTGAGCTCACTGCAACCTCTGACCTCCAGGTTCAAGCGATTCTCCTGCCTCAGCCTCCTGAGTAGCTGGGATTACAGGCGCCCGCCACCATGCCCCGCTAATTTTTGTATTTTTAGTAGAGATGGGGTTTCACCATGTTGGCCAGGCTGGTCTCAAACTCCTGACCCCAGGTGATCTGCCTGCCTTGGCCTCCCAAAGTGGTGGGATTACAGGCATGAGCCACTGCCGCTGGCCTTTTTTTTTTTTTGAAACAGGGTCTTGTTCTGTCACCCAGGCTGGAGTGCAATGCATTGGCACAATCCTGGCTCTCTGAAGCCTTGACCTCCTGGGCTCAAGCAGTCCTGCCTCAGCCTCCTGAGTAGCTAGGATTGCAGTTGCTCACCACGTCTGGCTAATTTTCAATGTTTTTGTAGAGATGGGGTCTCACTGTGTTGCCCAGGTTGGTCTCAAACTCCTGGGCTCAAGCGATCCTCCTGCCTTGGCCTCCCACATGCTGGAATGACAGGCCTGGGCCACCGTGCCCGGCCCGTGTCTCCTTCCAAGGACACCAGCCACTAGTTAGGGCCCACCTTCCCCGGCACCTTCGTCCTGACTCATGGTGTTAGCACGGGCCTGTTTCCACCGGGCCTCGCAGTCCGAGGTTCCGGGCGGATGTGGACGCTGTGGTCGGGGCCCGTGTGGAAGCCACTGCCTCGGTTTCTGACCCGACTCTCGGGTGCAGTCAAGCCCTGGGCTGGAATGGATGGGCTGAGGGCCTGCGGGGGCGGTGCATGTGGTGGGAGGAGAGCGAGGAGCTTCTCCCTGGAAGGCAGGGGCTTTCCCGGGAGCTGTGTGGAGGTCGCCCCGCGGGGCCTGGAGGTGGAGCCGTGCAGGAGTGAGAAGCAGGTCCCTTCCGGGCGGAACCACCTGCAGCTCCGGAGCTTTCCGGGCGGGGAGAGGCTGTTCAGAGCCGGCGTTTGCTGTGGTGGGAGCCGTGGAAGGGGACCGCCACGTCCTAGGGCAGGTGCTCCGCCGCGCGACTTCGCGAGCGTCTATGTACCCGCACCGCGAGTGTCTGTGCCCCCGCTGAGGATCCGGGACCCCCTATGCTGTATGTGGTCTCAGCCCCCTGGGAGGCCATCATGGCGGCAGGCCCTGGGCAGCACAGAATGGCGTCTTGAGCCTGGGAGCCGTGGAGTCTTCCGCGCCCCATACAGACCTGGCCAAACGCGGCTCCATAGCCGGCTCTTGCGGAGGCTCGGGAGGCACCAGCAGCCTTCCTGTGCCCACCGCACCCTCCTGCCTGTTGCGATATGGAGGATCTGAGCCACTGAGTGGGTCCCATAGGGAGCCTGTGCGCCACACGGGGCAGAACCCACAGCGTCCTCACAGCCACCGCTTTCCCACCTGGGGCCGCCCCCGGTGCCTCCTAACGCTCCTCCCATGCTCCTGCTGTTCCCTGGGCCTCGATGCCCTTCCCCACCGGCGTAGCAGCTCAGATGACCCCACAAGGCTTCCCTGGGCCTTGTGTTCCCAACAGGACCACGCTCCTCCCTCTCCCCTCACTCAGTGGGGGCTGTTCGGCCACTTGGTCCTTGTCTGTCTCCCTCAGGCCTGGCCCTGTGCCTGTAGCTGACTCCCTGGGGAGCTGTGTGCCGATGAGGGAATGCGTGAGCAGGAAAGTCAGAGAGTAGATGAGTGTGTGAATCAATGAGTGAATAATGGGGCTGAATAAGTGGATGAGTGCATGTGGGAATGAATGAACGTGTGTGTGTCAGTGGGTGAATGAGTGAATAAATTCACGTGTTGGATGAATGAGCGAGCGAATGAGTGCGATTAATGAGAAAGTGAGTGAATGAGAAAGTGAATGCGTGTCATAAATGAGCGCGTGAATGCATGCCCATGGGAATGCATCAGTGGGTCAATGAATGCATGTGTGGATGAATGAATGCGTGCGTGTGTATGAGTGAGTGAACGTACATGGAAATGAATGAGTTAATGAAT
>NC_045454.1:50809477-50816381 GCF_002776525.5 Piliocolobus tephrosceles
GAGTGAGTGAACGTACATGGAAATGAATGAGTTAATGAATGAACATGAGAATGAATGAGCGAGTGAATGAACGCATCTGTGAATGAATGCATGCATGCATGTGGGAATGGGTGAATGAGTGCATGCCTGACCCCTGGAAGGAAAGAGGATGGTGAGGGCTGGCAGAGTGTGAGGCCCTGTGTGGCCCAGGGCATGGTCCCAGCCCTGTCTGTCCTTGCCGTGGGTCCATCTGCATCACCCTCCTGCTGTCCCAGGCTCCTTCCAGAAGCCTCTGCCATCAGGGGGCCTGGCACATGCCTGCTGGGGGCTGGCGGGGAGCCCTGGTCGGGTGGTCACCCAGGATACCGAGTAGGCCCTCCCTGCCATGGGGTGGCGGCCACGGGTTAACCAGGGCCTCCTCTCTCCTGTGCCAGGTTTGTGCTGGCTGTGGGCAGCGCTGTCTTTGATGCCATGTTCAACGGGGGAATGGCCACAACGTCCACAGAGATCGAGCTGCCCGACGTGGAACCGGCTGCCTTCCTCGCACTGCTCAAGTAACACTTCTGGATGCTTCCTGCTGGGGAGCCGGTTGGGGGGAGGGGGACCTCAGAGAACGTAGATCCTGTCTGACACCACCTCAGAGGCCCTGGCTTGGTGGAGATTTCTGCCACTGTGTTCCTGTGCAGCGGGGGCTCCAGAGGCACCTTTTCTTTTCTTTTTTTTTTTGAGATGGAATCTTGCTCTGTTGCCCAGGCTGGAGTGCAGTGGTGTGATCTCAGCTCACTGCGACCTTCGCCTTCCTGGTTCAAGTGATTCTCCTGCCTCAGCCTCCTAAGTACCTAGGATTACAGGCATTCACCACCATACCCAGCTCATTTTTGTGTTTTCAGTAGAGACAGCGTTTCTCTATGTTGGCCAGGCTGGTCTCAAACTCCTGGCCTCAGGTGATCCACCTGAAAAAATTTTCTTTTTTTTTTTATTTGGAGTAGCACTCTGCCACCATGGCTGGAGTGCAGTGGCTCAATCCTGGCTCACTGCAACCTCTGCCTCCCGGGTTCAAGTGATTCTCCTGCATCAGCCTCCCAAGTAGCTGGGACTACAGGCGTGTGCCACCACTCCCGGCTAATTTTTGTATTTTTAGTAGAGACTGGGTTTCATCATGTTGGCCAGGATGGTCTCGATCTCCTGATCTCATGATCCGCCTGCCTCAGCCTCCCAAAGTGCTGGGATTACAGGCTTGAGCCACCGCGCCCAACTGAAAAAAAATATGTTTAGAGACAGAATCTCCCTATACCCACACTGGTTCAGGCAACTCCTGGCCTCAGGCGATCCTCTCACCTCTGCCTCCCAAAGTGCTGGGAATATAGATGTGAGCCACTGCTCCAGGCTGGAGACAATTTTTTTCTTTTCTTTCTTTTTTTTTTTTGAGATGGAGTCTCCCTGTGTCTCCCAGGCTGGAGTGCAGTGACTTGATCTCGGCTCACTGCAACCTCCGCCTCCTGGGTTCAAGCGATTCTTGTGCCTCAGCCTCCCGAGTAGCTGGGATTACAGGTGCGTGCCACCACGCCTGGCTAATTTTTGTATTTTTCGTAGGGAGGGGGTTTTACCATGTTGACCAGGCTGGTCTCTAAATCCTGGCCTCAAGTGATCCGCCTGCCTTGGCGTCTCAATGTGTTGGGATTACAGGCGTGAGCCACTGCACCTGGCCATGTGCTGCCTTTTTTTTTTTTTTTTTGAGACGGAGTCTTGCTCAGTCGCCAGCCTGGAGTGCAGTGGTGCGATCTCGGCTCTCTGCAACCTCTGCCTCCAGGGTTCAAGTGATTCTCTTGCCTCAGCCTCCTGAGTAGCTGGGATTACAGGTGCCCGCCACCACGCCCAGCTAATTTTTGTATTTTGAGTAGAGGCGGGGTTTCACCATGTTGGGCCAGGCTGGTCTGGAACTTGACCTCAGGTGATCCGCCTGTTTCAGCCTCCCAAAGTGTGTGGGTTACTGGCGTGAGCCACCAGGCCCGGCCTTTGCTTCTATTTTTGATCGGCCCAACTTCTGATCTGTATTCGGTGTGGGCCACTGGCTGGCATCGTGTTCAGTGTGGTGTGGGCCACTCGCTGGCATCGTGTTCAGTGTGGTGTGGGCCACTGGCTGGCATCGTGTTCAGTGTGGTGTGGGCCACTCGCTGGCATCGTGTTCAGTGTGGTGTGGGCCACTGGCTGGCATACAGTAATAGCGTCCATGATTATCCATGAGCCTAATTAGCGTGTTGGGTTCTGTGATCCACCCAGTAGTGGTTGAGGTTTTTGGTGGGGCCTGAGGTGAGGTACCAAGAGTTCCTCATGGAAAAGGCGCCCAAGGAGGAGACACCCAGCTCCCAGTGCCCTCTCCTGGGGCATCCCGGGAGGAACGACACAGGCCGTGTAGACGCTTCCGGGTGTGTGCTGTGTGAATGGGTTCAGCCTCTTGTTTTCACGGGTGACTGCCTTGCCAAGTCTTGTCCCTAGGTCAGAGGGCAACAGACAAGGGCTAATTCTGGAAGGTTCCTCGGGGAGCCTGATGTGGGGCGTTTGGGCCCTGCAGGCTCAAGGGCAGGCGGCCAGGTCTAACGGTCTGAGTGGTCCTCTGACGCTCTCCCCTGGGGGCGGGCATGGCGGTCCCATCTCACGGCCACCCTCGTTGCCTCTGCAGGTTTCTCTACTCAGACGAGGTGCAGATCGGCCCGGAGACGGTGATGACCACGCTATACACCGCCAAGAAGTACGCGGTGCCAGCGCTGGAGGCCCACTGCGTGGAGTTCCTCAAGAAGAACCTGCGAGCCGACAACGCCTTCATGCTGCTCACGCAGGTGGGCGGGGCCGGCACGGGGCGGGGCCGGCACGGGGCGGGGGCGGGGCCAGGCCTGGCTAGAGGCGGGACGGGGTGTGGGCGGGCCCGGGCTGGAGGCGGGGCCGGGGCGGGCCCTGGAGGCAGCAGGATCCTGCTTGGTAGTAAAACGTGTTTTGGGCAGGGCCCGGTGGCTCACGCCTGTAATCCTGGCACATTGGGAAGCTGAGGCGGGCGGATCACCTGAGGTCAGGCGTTCCAGACCACCCTGGCCAACATGGCGAAATCCCATCTCTACTAAAAATGCAAAAATGAGCCAGGAGTGGTGGCGGGCACCTGTAATCCCAACTAGTCTGGAGGCTGAGGCAGGAGAATCCCTTGAACCTGGGAGGCGGAGGTTGTAGTGAGCCGAGATTGCGCCACTGCACTCCAGCCTGGCAACAAAGCCAGATTCCACCTGAAAAAAAAAAAGTGTCTTGGACTTGTCTGTGATACTTTAAAAAGTTATTGGCAGGGCGCGGTGGCTCATGCCTGTCACCCCAGCACTTTGGGAGGCCGAGGAGGGAGGATTGCTTGAGGCCGGGAGTTCTAGACCAGCCTAGGCAACATAGGGAGACCCCATTTCTACAAAAAATAGAAAAAAGATACAGGCTGGGCATAGTGGTTCATGCCTGTAATCCCAGCACTTTGGAAGGCTGAGACAGGCAGATCACCAGAGGTGAAGAGTTTGAGACCAGCCTGGCCAACATGGTAAAACCCCATCTCTACTAAAAAAAAAAAAAAAAGAAAAAAGAAAAGAATTTTCATAAATTAGCCAAGCATGGTGGTGCGTGTCTGTAATCTCAGCTACCTGGGGCACCAAAGCAGGAAGATTGCCTGAGCCCAGGAGGTTGAGGCTGCAGTGAGTGGAGATGGCGCCACTGCCCTCCAGCCTGAGTGACAGAGTGAGACCCTGTCTCTCAAAAAAAGTAAAATAATTTTTTTTTTTGAGACGGGTTTCTCTTGTTGCCCAGGCTGGAGTGCAATGGCATGATCTCAGCTCACTGCAACCTCCGCCTCCAGGGTTCAAGCGATTCTCCTGCCTCAGCCTCCAGAGTAGCTGGGATTACAGGCCCCCACCACCACGCCGGGCTAAAGAAAAAAAAAACAGAGAGAGAACTTTCCGTCTCTCTCTAAGGAAATGTCAGGTAGACAGAGCAGGGCCGGGGATCTCAGGGGACCCTAGTTGGGCTCTGTGCAGCCCAACGGGTGGGAGCTGGGGAGGTCATGCAGGCCAGGGAGGCTGAGAGGAGGACATGGGGCCAGGACAGGTGGACGGCCGGGTGGGAGCTGTGAGCTCCTGGTCGGGGGTGGAGGGCGGCCAGAGGGGACAGCAGCACTAGGTTCTCCAATGGGCTTCGGGGGTCCAGCATCCTGGAAAAGACCCAGAACCTTCTCCCTCTCCAACCTGGCAGGTCAGATGCAGAGGATCCCGGACCCCCAGAGGGAGGGGTTTCTTGTCCGGGTCATCCGTGGTCGCCTTGCCGGAGGGGCCGCTGCCTGACCTGAGAGGTGCCTGGAGTTCACTCCCCGAGCTTCATCTTGTGGCTGCCTCAGCCTCCCTGCTCCTAAAACCACTGCAAACCCGCTTGAGAGGTGTCCTCGGGGGGAGTGCCTGCAGAAAGGCCTGCCCGCGTCCCTGCTGGCATAGGCCCTTCCAGCACCTTCCACTAACTTAGCCTCCGTTTCCCAAAGAGCACAGGCGATGTCCAGCTCTGTCACCTGTCAGGAGTCATGTCTGCTGTGTGTCTTGGGATGGAGCTGCCAGGGACATGGTCCCTCCCACCACAGGTGGCCAAGGGTGTGTTGTGATCCGGAAGCTTCACCGGGCCGACCCTGGCCGCCTCACCTCTGCCTGCCGCTCGGGGTCCTGGGCCCTGCTGCCCCCCAAGTGCAGCTGCAGTGCCCCTTTTGCCTAAAGCAGCAGGCCCTGCCGACAGGGACCTGAGCATCTTTTTCTTCCTTCCTTGGCCTCTGAGGTCCTGAGAGGGAACTCTGACTCTCCCGCCCCACTCAGTGGTCACGGGGTTCTCTGGGCCCACAGCAGGCCAGCCTCGTGGCTGAGACCCTGGTGGCTCCTGGCCACATGCAGGAAGGCCCGTGCGGTCAGGGCTGCATTTGAGCCGGCTCCGCGCCGGGGATCTGCCGAGGGCTGGGTGCTGATGTCCCCACCGCGCCCCCATCGATGTCTCTTGCCAGGCGCGACTCTTCGATGAACCACAGCTGGCCAGCCTGTGCCTGGAGAACATCGACAAAAACACCGCAGACGCCATCACCGCGGAGGGCTTCACCGACATTGACCTGGGTAAGGGTCCAGGAGCCCAGGTGTGGGAATCCCAGCAGGGCCTTGGCAGGAGGGTCTGGGGACCGACAGTGGGAGCTGTGGGCCTGGGGGTTCCCTGGGATAGCTGCACAGGTGAGCTGGGGTCTCACCACTTGCAGTGGGTCAGGAGCTCGGGTCCAGCACAGCCCCAGGGGAGTCTGGGAGGCCGCAGGTCAGACCCCACCATCCCAGCTGATGGTGACCATCTCGTCCTCCGGTGGCCCATGGTTTTGAGTATGTTGTTAAACAGCTGTTGTCAAAGCTACTCAAGTCTGTCCTTGTGGCTAAAAGCAACCACAGCCTAGGAAAATGAAGGGGCATGGTCATGTGTCGATAAAGCTTTATTTATAAACACAAGCACAGGGCCAGGTTTGGGCCACGGGCCATAGTTGCCAGCCTGGCTTTAACTGTTGGTCCTCACGTTAGTCTCACTGCCTCCTGCAGGGTGGGCAGGGTGTCATGTTCACACAGCCCCTTCCTCCACCCCACAGACACGCTGGTGGCCGTCCTGGAGCGCGACACACTGGGCATCCGTGAGGTGCGGCTGTTCAATGCCGTTGTCCGCTGGTCTGAGGCCGAGTGTCAGCGGCAGCAGCTACAGGTGACACCGGAAAACAGGCGGAAGGTTCTGGGCAAGGCCCTGGGCCTCATCCGCTTCCCACTCATGACCATCGAGGAGTTTGCTGCAGGTAACAGAGCTCAGGGGCTCAGGGGCTGGCTTGGGAGGGGGGTGGCACACAGGTGGGCACCTGGGTACCGAGGATAGCGCCCCCGAGTTCACTGCAGAAAACCTGGCAGATGCCTGGAGTATAAAGATAGCAAGAAACCTGGCTTGTGAGGGCGCGTCCACAGGGCCGTCTGTCAGCCCCAGCCTGGCTGCTCTGTCCCCACTGTACGCATTGCCAGCCCCCTGCCCCCCATGTCCATCCAGCTGTGTTTTGGTGGATCTCCCCAGGAGGGAAGGGAGTCCCCGTCTCGGGCTCTTGTGCTACCTGCTGGTGCAGGTACCAGTGTCCAGGACAAGCCCAGGAAGGCTCTGACATGGCCGGGGCAGCTGTCGTGCTCCCATGAGTGGGCCTTGGGGTCCCCTGCGGCAGGGCCTGGCCTCTGGGGTGACGTGAGGGGCAGCCCTTATGATGCCTCCTGCCCTCATGTGGCTGCTCGCTGCCTGACGCCATCCAGCTCTGGAACGTTCCAGAAGGGACTGGGACACTGGGACAGAGCCCTGTGGCTGGTGCACACTCGCCGTCTGGCCTCCCCAGGTCCACATGGCCCCTGCTCTCACTTGACTGAAGGTCGCCAGACTTAGCAACAGGGTCTCAGTCTGTCACCCAGGCTGGGGTGCAGTGGTGCAGTCACAGCTCACTGCAGCCTCGACCTCCTGGGCTCAAGTGATCCTCCTGCTTCAGACTCCAGAGTAGCTAGGATCACAGGTGCCACCACCACACAAGGCTTATATTTGTATTTTTTTAGGGACAGGGTTTTGTTATGTTGCCCAAGCTGGTCATGAACTGGGCTCCAGCCATCCTCCCACCTCGGCCTCACAAAGTGCTGGGATTATGGGCGTGGGCCACCAAGCCTGGCCAGATACATACTTTTTAAGAATACAATTGCTGGCCGGGCGCGGTGGCTCAAGCCTGTAATCCCAGCACTTTGGGAGGCCGAGACGGGCGGATCATGAGGTCAGGAGATCGAGACCATCCTGGCTAATACGGTGAAACCCCGTCTCTACTAAAAAATACAAAAAA
>NC_045454.1:50831381-50837779 GCF_002776525.5 Piliocolobus tephrosceles
CGGAGTCTTGCTCTGTCGCCTGGGCTGGAGTGCAGTGGCGTGATCTCAGCTCACTGCAACCTCAGCCTCCCGGGTTCGAGTGATTCTCCTGCCTCAGCCTTCTGAGTAGCTGGGATTACAGGCGTGAGCCACCACGACTGGCTAATTTTTGTATTTTTAGTAGAGACGGGGTTTCACCGTGTTGGCCAGAGTGGTCTTGAACTCCTGACTTCAGGGTATCTGCCCACCTCAGCCTCCTAGAGTGCTGGGATTACAGGTGTGAGCCACCGCGCCCGCTCTGGTTTAATTCTCCCAGATGCACATTCAATGTGGAGGTTCAGGTCTTTTTCTGCAAAGCCTCCTTGGACAAAAGTCTTAAATGCTAGCTCTGCTTCACCTCTTCAAAGACTCCAACACCAGCCTTTCTTGGCCCATCTTCCGCATTCTGTGCCGTGTTTGGCAGTTTCACGTCTTGTTTCATCTTGTTTTCCTGCCCTCAGTGCCTCTCCTCTGATTTTAATGAGGGTCTTGGGCACCTTGCAATTTATTCATTTCCAAAACCAATTCTTTTCTGATGCTTTCTTCCTGAATTCATTTTCGGAGGGCTGTCCATTTCTGTGCTCTGTCTCTGTGTCTCTGATTCGGGATGGTTTTCCGGTCTTCAGTGCTTCCTGGAAGGGACCTCTGTCCCCTTCAGCTTCTTGGTGACTTGTCTGGGGAGGGTGAGCTTTCTCGGCTGTCACTGGAGGAGTGCAGAGGAGTTTCTCCCTAACCCACACTCTGCTGCCTTCTCCCCCCTTGAAGCCTTGCAGGAGATGAGTGGGTGGAGACGAAGACCCCACGCAGCATTCGGGGACCTCTGCCTCCACTTCCCTCGCCAGTGCAGCTGCAGCGCGGTGAGAAGACATGGGACGGAGCCAGGGCTGGCGCTGCCATGGTCTTCACCTGCCTGAAGGTTCCACTGTTCTTCCGGGAGCTATTGCTGATTCCCTTCGCAGTGCCGGGGGCCCCCGTGGGGATGTTTTCTGCCCTGCTGCATGAACAGAGGGAGTCAAGGAGGCCTTCCGCCGTCAGAGGCAGCCAGGACCATCCTGCCTGGGCCCTGTCACTGAGCTTTTCGGGGGTATTTGTGTAGCATCGGACAACAGGACCCCCAGCACCACAGTTGCACGTATGTGACTTCCCCTTTCCATGGTACACGAACACTCGTCTCCTGCCCTCTCCCCAGACAGAGCCCAGCTCTGCCCTCGGCTTCCGTCTGCCTTACCTTCCGCCTCATGAGTTGGTTTCTGTTACCGGAGGCCGCCGGCCACTCCCGGACGTGTCCTGGATGGGCAGGATGGGGACGGAGACGCTGCCCGTTCCAGGTCAAGCTTCGTGGAAAGTCCAGACACTACACTTGGGTTTGGTTTCATTTTTCTTTTATTTTTTAAAAAAAGCCCCTAAATTCTATGGCTTCAAGGGAGCATCAGAGAAACGTAAATGCCATTTCTGTACACTTGGTAAAGCAAAAACTAGACTCACAGCCACCGCCCCAGGCACGGCCCCAAGCTGCTTCACTCTGCCCAGCAGCCTCCAGGGCACCCCGCTGGGGGACCGCCCGCCAGTCCAGGGCCGCCCCCAGGTCCCTGCACATACACCTGCGGGGCTGGGCCGGGGGCTTTAAGGCGTTTTGTCTCCGGCTGCTTGCCGGGTGGCGGAGCACTGAGGCAGGAAGCCCTGTGCCCACGCGCCCCACGCGCCGAGCAGGGCAACACCAGCTGGTCCTCCCACCTCAGGTTCCAGGCGCCGGGGCACAGCCTCCGGAAGCAAGTGCGTTGAGAAGCACCAGCCTGGCAGCGCCCACCCGCCCCACGCCGGGGCCAGGCCGGGCAGAAGCTGCAGTGGCCGTGCCCACGGCGCCCGAGCTTTGGTGCAGCATTTTGGTTGGGGAACCGGCTTCCGCCGCGGGCCCACCCCTGCCTTCCCCTTTGGTTTCAGGGAGGCCTGAGGCACAGCCTCACCCCTGGCAGCAATGCCTGCCCCCTCCCAGGAGGGCCTGGGCAAGACAGCCCCACAGCACCCCTCCAGGCCGGGCCTGCCCTCCCCTCGAGAAAACGGCCTTTGGATCGAGGGAGACAAGCTGGACTTTATGACGCTAACGGGGCGGCTGGCGGGGCCAGGCCGGGCCTCAGCCGGGGCCCCCAGATCACACTATTCACTTCAGCAAAGAAACGGAGGGGCAGGAGTGGGGGCAGGTGGGCCTCTGTGTTTTTCCTTTTTTCCTTGTTTTAAATAGTTAATGCTCTTGGAGGGGAGGACTAGACACAGGTGTAGAAATTTCGGCCAAAGTCTTACGTGAAGGAAGTGACCCCACGTCCCGGGGGTGGGGCCGCCGGCTGAGCCAGGTGCGGCCCCTGCAGTCTGCGTTCTGGCTTCCGGCCAGGGTCTGGCCCTGGGCCGCTGTGGGTAGGCCCCGAGGGCCTCGCACAAGCTCGCGCCCCAAGGGGCTGCGCGGAGAAGATTCAGGGGGCTGCATGCGCCCGGGGTCACTTGTGTCGCTGCAGCGATTTTCTCTTTCTCCTCTTGAAGAAGCAGCAGCATCTGGGGAAGGAGGTGGCAGAGGTAGGAGGAGCGGGGTGCACAGCCCAGGCCTCAGGCCCTCCCACCCCCATGGGGACCCAGGGCACCCCCACCTCCCTGAAGCCACCGCCCCAGAGCCTTACTTGGTTTCATCGGCCACCTCCACCTCTGCAGGCGCCGTGATGGGGGCGTTGGAGTGACCAGCTGTGGGGTCGTCCGCGTTCAGCTCCCCGTTGGTGGAGTTCAGCGCCTGGCGGGGGCAGTAGGGGGTCACGCTGGCCGCCCGTGCCCCTCCCTGGGGCGTCGGTCCCCCCGGGCCTCACCTGGTTTTTGCTGTGCGGCTGGCCTTTGTCCCGGAGCTGAGGCTGGGAGGGCAGGTCGGTGTGGACGGTGCCGATGGGGGTCGGCTGTGGGTGAATGAGCAGGGCTCAGGATGGGCTGCAGCGCCGGTTCCCATCTCCTGCAGGGCGGTTTCCTGGTCCACCTCCCCACACACCGGGGCCCCCCACCTACCAGGGGCTTCCCGGCCCAGTCGTACTCATAGTCGAACACGAAGCCGCTGCGGTCGAAGAGGTCGGTGAAGAGCTTCCGCAGGTAGTCATAGTCCGGCTTCTCGAAGAAGTCCAGGCGCCGCACGTAGCGCAGGTACGTGGCCATCTCCTCTGCAGAGAGAGTGCCAGCGGGGCCTCGGCGGGGGTGGGGGCGCGGGGTGGGCGCGGGGACGCAGGGACCCCTTACCTGGGAAGTTCTCGCACAGCACCTCGATGGGCGTGGCGCGCTTGGTGTCCCCGATCTTCTGGTATCGCTCCTTGAGCGTGTCGGCCTGCGGGGTCCGCAGTCAGCCTTGTTCCCGCCCTGGGTCCCCGCCCGCCCGCCCGGCCCCCGCGCCCACCTTGAGCCCCTGCCAGGGGAGGCTGCCGCGGAGGAAGTACATGAACATGTGGCCCAGCGCCTCCAGGTCGTCGCGGCGGCTCTGCTCTGCGGGAACAGGGGCGCAGCCTCAGCGGGGCCCGGGCGCCCACCCCCCTCCGCGCGCGCGCGCGCGCAGCTCACCCTTGCCCAGGTGCGTGTTGATGCTCATGTATCGCGCCGTGCCCGTCAGGCTCTTGTGCTCGCGGTACGGGATGTGCTTCTTGGTCTCGGGGTCGATGTACTCCTTGGCCAGCCCGAAGTCGATGATGTGGATGGCGTGCTGCCGCTTGGTCCCCGGGCGGCCCACCAGGAAGTTCTCCGGCTTCACGTCCCGGTAGATGAGGCTCTTGGTGTGCACGTACTCCATGCGCGTGATCTGCAGGGGGCAAAGCGGCGTCGGCCAGGCCCCTCCCGGGCCCCGCGCTCCCCTCCAGGACCCCCCTCTTCCCTCCGAGCCCGCCCACCCCCGGCCCGCCCCGCACCAGCTGGATGGCGATCATCAGCACCGTCTTGAGCGTGAAGGTCCGGTCGCACAGGTCGAACAGGTCCTCCAGGCTGGGCCCCAGCAGCTCCAGCACCATGGCGTTGTACTTCCCGCACGGGCCGAAGTAGTAGACCTGAGGGACGCCCTCTGCGGCGGAGGACAGACGCACGGGCGTGCGGCGGCGGCCCCCTCCCTGGCCCTGCGCAGCCCCCGCCCCACCCGCGGGCTGCCCGGTACCTGTGGCGCTGAGCTGCTTGTAGAACCGGTACTCCAGGTGCAGCTGCGGGGCCCGGGACTTGATCGGCTCCTGGGGGCACAAGCGCGAGTCACCGGGGACACTGGTCGCTGCCCTGAAATCCCTGGGGGTACGTCAGCGGGGGTGGGGTGGAGGGGCCGACTCACCAATTTGATAGCCACGTATTCATTTGTATAGAGATTCTTTCCTGTGGGGACACAGAGCATCAGCACCCGGGCGCCGGGCCCACCTAGCCCCCCCCTTCCCAGCCCGCCCCCCAGGAAGGAGGCAGGAGGGGGTCCCTGAAGGACCAGCCTCCAAAGGGCACCCCTGCCCAGCAGCCGGGCCTGGGACCAGCCTGCCTGAGCACTGCACTGGGGCCTGCCAGGTCGTCCCCACACCTGCCCCCTGCCTGTGTGGTCACTGCCTCCGTGTCTGCCACTCCTCTCCCCACCACCTCCCTCGTCTAGGACGTAAGTGGCACTGGGGAGGTTTCTCACGGCCTGCAAGGGAGCCCCAGGGGCTCCACACTCTTCCACCCCTTTCTCAAAGACACACCTAGGGCCCAGCATCTCCCGCATGCATGCTGGAGGCCCCTGGGTGAGCCCCGGCACAGCTGGGTTAGAAGAGAGGGGCCAGGTCCTGTCCCCTGGGGTCACCAGCCACACAGGACTTCCAGGGCTCAGTCCCATGAAAGGGCGGAAGGCACGAGGCCCATAACCTTTTTTTTTTTTTTTGAGACGGTCTCACTCTGTTGCCCAGGCTGGAGTGAACAGGCAAGATTGCATTTCACTGCAGCCTGTCTCCTGGGCTCAAGCCATCCTCCCACCTCAGCCTCCCAAGTAGCTGGGACTACAGGTGCGCACCACCACACCCAACTAATTTTTGTATTTTTAGTAGAGACGGGGTTTCTCCAAGTTACCCAGCTGGTCTTGAACTAGTGAGCTCAAGTGATCGGCCTGCCTCAGCCTCCCACAGGGCTGCGATGACAGGCAGGAGCCCCTATACTGCCCAGGGTGCAGCTTTTTACCTGTTACACCCCCTGAGGAAGGAGGAGGCCAGCCCTTAACACAGGGGAGCTCTGCAGGGGCAACTGTGGAAGCTGGCCTGGGAGGGGGGCATGGCCCCACCCATTGTGGTGGCTCAGCACCCGAGGGCTGAGACCAGCAGTGAACAGGTTGGATCCTTGCAGGCACACATGGCACATGGCCCTGGAGGGCTCCCCACGGCAGCTGAGCCAGACAACAGGCACGAATGTGTCCGGCACCCGTGTGGCTCCAGCCCAGGATGGCACTGGGGCCACAGCTACCGTCTGCTGGGCAACCTGTCTCGCGGCATGACAGGGCACCATGTGGGGCAGCCCCATCTCTCAGGCACTGTCGGGCTGGGTCATCGTGTTGGGTCTGCAGTCGGCTGCCTTTGCCTGAGCAGCATACACTGCAGAAAGAGGCCTCCGTGGCCGGGTGTGGTAGCTCACACCTGTAATTCCAGCACTTTGGGAGGCCAAGGAGGGCAGATCACCTGAGGTCGGGAGTTCGAGACCAGCCTGACCAACATGGAGAAACCCCGTCTCTACTGAAAATACAAAATCAGCCAGGTGTGGTGGTGCACACCTGTAATCCCAGCTACTAGGGAGGCTGAGGCAGGAGAAGCGCTTGTAACCCGGGAGGTGGAGGTTGTGGTGAGCTGAGATCCTGCCACTGCACTCCAGCCTGGGCAACAAGAACGAAACTCTGTCTCAAAAAAAGAAAGAAAGAAAAAAAGAAAGAAGCCTCCACTTCCTCCCGCCCTGCTGCAGCTGGACTGGCAGGGTGGCCGTGGAGAGAACGAGTTTGGAAACCCTGCTAAGGTAGATGCAAAGCCCCAAAGCCTGGTGGCCAAGCTGCACACAGTCACGACCTCACAGTCTGAGGCTGCGTCCCACCTGGGCCCTGAGAGCCTCTTCCCCTGACTAGTGCCCCAACCTGGATGTGCCCTGCAGCACGGGAACTGCTGGGGCCCCTTCCGGCATTGCCCCGTCCGCAGCACTGCCTGGGCTCTATTTCGGCAGTTTCCAATCGGCTTGTCAATTTCCCTAAACAGCCTCAAGAATGTTGCATCTTGAGGGAGCAGGATCATAAGGACCAGTAATGACCAGGCGCCTCCCTCCAGTCCTGAGCCGGGGACCAGGGCGCCTCCCTCCAGTCCTGAGCCGGGGACCAGGGCGCCTCCCTCCAGTCCTGAGCC
>NC_045454.1:50837789-50859581 GCF_002776525.5 Piliocolobus tephrosceles
TCCAGTCCTGAGCCGGGGACCAGGGCGCCTCCCTCCAGTCCTGAGCCAGGAACCAGGGCGCCCCCTCCAGTCCTGAGCAGGGGACCAGGGCGCCTCCCTCCAGTCCTGAGCCGGGAACCAGGGCGCCCCCTCCAGTCCTGAGCAGGGGACCAGGGCGCCTCCCTCCAGTCCTCAGCGGGGGACCAGGGCTGGTCCCTGCGTTTTCAGAACAAATGGGCTCCCCTCCTATGTTTTCCCCAGTGTAACATGTTATTAGGAAATTCTCGTAAAACAATAGGAGCCGTGCCCCGAACACCCAACACTCACCGCCAAGGCCCCAGAACTAAACCTGCCACATGGTCCATCCTCACAGCTACCATCCACCGGTCCATCTTATTTTTAGAGGGACTTCAAAGTTTTTTCCTTTTTGAGATAGAGCCTCATTCTGTTGCCCAGGCTGGAGTGCAATGGCATGATCACGGCTCACTGTAACCTCTGCCTCCCGGGTTCAAGCGATTCTCCTGCCTCAGCCTCCTGAGTAGCTGAGATTACAGACAGGCACCATCAACCTGGCTAATTTTTATATTTTCACTAGAGATGGGGTTTCATGATGTAGGCCAGGCTGGTCTCGAAATCCTGACCTCAGGTGATCCGCCTGCCTCGGTCTCCCGAAGTGCTGGGATTTAGAGGCGTGAGCCACCGCGCCTGGCCAGATTTCGAAGTTTTAGAGCCCAGGACACTGCCCCACGTTTGGAAGTTTTAGAGCACAGGACACTGCCCCCTGAATCTGGCAGCTACAGGTTCGGTCCAGCGTTTGCGGTTTTCCTTCCTGTCCTGCTCTTTGGAGATGGGATTCACAGTGGGATGCCCGTGTGTCCAAAGTCCTGCCTGGCGTGCGCTGGCAGCTGCCCACTCCTGTACCAGCCCGGTCCTGTTGAGAGGGAGAGCGCCCTGCCCCTCAGCCATCCCCCCTTCCCCGCTCAAGAGGCTGCCACTGCGGTGGGCTCCTCGCCGTAGCACGCGGCGTGTGCCTGCCTGGTGCTGCGCCACGGCTCACGGGGAGGACGGGGTTTGACGTGCCCATTCACCCTTGCGGCACGCCCTGCTGTCTCCAGTTCTGCCTCTCCAGAGTGGAGTTTGGTGAACACGGCTGTGCAGCTCTTCCTGCAGGCAGTTGTCCCCTTCTCCGGCAAAGTGTCGGCCACATGCTGACCACCACCAAGGGCTGAGCTGCGCTCCCCCAACTGAGGAGGCCGAGCCCTTGCCCGTGTGCTGCGCCGTCCCTCTGCTGTCTGTTGATGTATCATCCAGCTGTGGCTCCCTGACACTTACAGGGATGCTCGGTCTTCCCCAGCCTGGCTGGCCTCATGCTTGTGGCAGTGTCTTGATGAGCAGACCTTTGGAGCTCTGATGACTCTGATGGTGATGTGGTCTTTCCCGGCTCTTCCACTCTGCACTGTGGAAGAAACCTTCGCCTGACCCCCACCGCTGTGTGCAGACGGCATTTCAGAGACCTGGGTGTGCGCTGGGCGGGTGTGGCAGCATCTGAGGCCTGTGGATCTGCAGACTCCTGGAGGAGGTCCAGGGCTCTGGGCTCTGCAAGCCGAAGGGGACTTCTCCAGCAGTACTCGCGGTACACGCAGAGGGCAGGAGACCCCGTGGGGCCTGGCAGAGAACAGCTCCAGAGAGGCTCAGGAGGTTCCGCGGGACACACAGGCGGGAGGATGCCACACCTCCAACGGCCGGAGTGTGGGGTCCTCCCTGGATTCTCTGACTTCAGCTGAGAACCCAAAAGGTCCACAGCTTGGCGCAGGGCTTCCTGGCCTTGGAGTCACTCATGTTTACCCTCAGCCCTGCCCCACAACACTGAAACCAACCCTGACAGAAACAAGGTGAGCCACAGGGACAAACCCAGCGCTCAAGCTGGGAGACCGCACCCCCCTCACCTCATGGCACACACCACGGCCACACCCACTGAGGCTGTCCCACAGGTGACGAAGGGGGTGTGACCGCGACAAGGGAGAAAGTCAGCAGCAGCACAGACAACATTCCACACAGTTCTGTGTCTTTGATGCGCCCCCAAGGGTCACGTGTTGGGAACTGGGTCCCCAATCCAGCACTGTTGGGGCTGGGTCACTGCCCTGGAGGATGGATGATTGCCATCAGCATGGGAGCAGGCTCCTGATTAAAGGGCAAATCCAGCCCCCTCCGGTCCTTGCCCTCCTGCCTTCCACCACGGGATGACACAGCAAGAAGGTCCTTGCCAGATGCCACCCTCAATCTGAAGATTGCCAGCCTCCAGAACGGTGAGTCCGTCAACTTCTGTTCACTATAAATGACCCAGTCAGGTGCAGTGACTCACACCTGTAATCCCAGCACTTTGGGAGGCCGAGGTAGGTGGATCACGAGGTCAGGAGTTCCAGATCAGCCTGTCCAACACAGTGAAACCCCGTCTCTACTAAAAATACAAAAATTAGCTGGGAACGGTGGTGTGTGCCTGTATTCCCAGCTACTTGGGAGGCTGAGGCAGGAGAATCACTTAAACCCGGGAGGCGGAGGTTGTGGTGAGCCAGGATCGTACCACTGTACTCCAGCCTGGGCAACAGAACAAGACTCCATCTCAAAAAAAATAAAAAATAAAAATAAATGACCCAGTCTGTGGCATTCTGTTATAGCAGCACAAAATGGACTAAGAAACAGCACAAACATGTTCAAAGATGTAAAGGAAAAGATGGCCAAAATCAATACACACATGAGAAATCTCAGCTGAGATCGAACGGAGAATCATACAGAACCGAAAAATGCCACTAAGCAATCAAAGATTCACCGCATGGACTTCCAGGGTTGCAGGCTGTAGAAAAAGAGTAAACTTACAGCAAGCAGCAGCAGCCACACAGCCTGACACCAGGAGAACAGAGACTGAGGGAAAACAGCCAGGGCCGAGGGACCTGCGGACAGCGCCAAGCACTCGCGTCACACGCAGAACCAGAACCCAAGAGTGAGAGCAAGGCTGGGCCAGTCCAAAACTTCCGGGGTCAGCCGGGCGTGGTGGTTCACGCCTGTAATCCCTGTACTTTCAGAGGCCGAGGTAGGCGGATCACCTGAGGTCGGGAGTTCGACACCATCCTGGCCAACACGGTGAAACCCCGTCTCTACTAAAAATACAAAAAATTAGCTGCGTGTGGTGGGGCGCACCTGTAATCCCAGCTACTTGGGAAGCTGAGGCAGGAGAATTGCTTGAACCCAGGAGGTGGAGGTTGCAGTGAGCTGAGATTGTGCCATTGCACTACAGCCTGGGCAGAGCAAGACTCTGTCTCAAAAAAACAAAGCAGGCCAGGTGTAGTAGCTCACGTGTGTAACACCACTTTGGGAGGCCAAGGCAGGTGGATCACCTGAGGTCAGGCGTTCGAGGCCAGCCTGTCCAACATGGTGAAACCCCATGTCTACTAAAAATAGAAAAAATGGCCAGGCGCGTTGGCTCACGCCTGTAATCCCAGCACTTTGGGAGGCCAAGGCGGGCGGATCACAAGGTCAGGAGATCAAGACCAGCCTGGCCAACATGGTGAGATCCCTGTCTCTACTAAAAATATAAAAATTAGCTGGGCGTGGTGGTAGACGCCTGTAATCCCAGCTACTCAGGAGGCTGAGCCAGAAGAATGGCTTGAACCCAAGAGGCAGAGGTTACAGTGAGCCAAGACTGTGCCGTTGCACTCCAGCCTGGGCGACAGAGGAAGGCTCTTATCTGGGGAAAAAAAAGAAAAAGAAAAAAGAAAAAATTAGCTGGACGTGGTGGCGCACGCCTGTAATCCCAGCTACTTGGGAGCCTAAGGCAGGAGAATGGCTTGAACCCAGGAGGCGGAGGTTGCACTGAGCCGAGATTGTGCCATTGCACTCCAGCCTGGGCAACAAGAGTGAAACTCCATCTAAAAAACAAAACAAAACAAAACAAAACAAAACAAAACAAAAAACAAAGCAAAGCTGAGATGGAAAAATGTTTCATTAAATAATGGCTTACACTTTTCCAAAGTTAATTTGAAAAAGTATCAACATAGAGATCCAAGACAATGGATCCTAAGCAGGATAAAAACAGAGCATAGTCAAAATTTTAAATCAAAGATAAAAACCTTAAAAGCAGAAAAAAATGACAGATTCTAAACAACAGAACAATATTCGACAACCTGAGTCTACAACAGGCTCAACACCAAAGCCACCATCAGTCCTGAGTGCTGGGGACGTGGAGTGCTCGACACGCCCAGTGCTATTCAGTTCTATTTGGGCAGTGAGTTCTACTCAGAAGGGCCCAAATGCGGAAACAGCCAAGCGTCCCTGCACTGAGGAGGAGATGAAGAAGGGGTGGTGCATCCTCTGATGAACAGCCTCCTGGCACCCCTGAGAAACCACGACGTGCGGCTGCCAGCGAAGCACACAACGCCCAAGACACCAGGCTGAAGAGAGCGCAAACCACAACTCAGCAAAAGCTGGCGTCACCAGGCCGGGTGCGGTGGCTCACGCCTGTGATCCCAGCACTTTGGGAGGCCGAGGTGGGCAGATCATGGGGTCAGGAGATCGAGACCATCCTGGCTAACACAGCGAAACCCCGTCTCTACTAAAAATACAAAAAGTTAGCCGGCTGCGGTGGCGGGCACCTGTAGACCCGGCTACTTGGGAGGCTGAGGCAGGAGAACGGCGTGAACCCGGGAGGCGGAGCTTGCAGTGAGCTGAGATTGCACCATAGCACTCCAGCCTGGGTGACAGAGCGAGACTCCGTCTCAAAAAAAAAGAAAAGCTGGCAAGCTGGCATCACCCATATGTCAGTCTCACCTCTCACCTGCCTACGGGGACCTGCCCTGTTCAGCGGCCTGCAACCGCCGCCCAAGGACAGGACCCACACAGTCATCTGGGTCCCCAAAAGCCATATCCCGCAGGCTGCAGGTCACAGGGCTGTGCCAGGCGTGTGTGCAGATGTGCCTGTGTGCCCGTGTACGCATGGCTGTGGCTGTGCGTGCCTGTGTGCGTGTGCTTTAGTGTGCACATGTACGTGTGAGGGCATGTGTGTACACATCTGCATGTGTCTGCACGTGTGCCTGAGTGCGCACACACACAGGGTTGGGAGGCCACAGCTACCGTCGGGAAAAGCTCAATCTCTTGGCTGAGAAACGGAGCCCGGGGCCTCCCGAGCCACAGGCCGTCAGACAGCCAGTGAGGCCTTGTGGTCCAAGCCCAGCCTCTGCGCAAAAGGGTGGAATCCCAGCAGCCTCCCCAAGGGCTGGGGTGGAATCGGGTTCGGGATGGGGTCTCAAACGGGCCTCCTGGGGCCCTGGGTGCAGCCAATGGGAACACTGAAGCAGCCAACACTGACCCCGACAGCTGCCCTCGCCTGGGAGAAGCTGCTTGACTCGGGACACACACTTCTGCCACAGAACTGCCTGCTGAACCCACTTCTGAAGAGTAGCAACTACCATTCATCCCTATTTAACAGGTGGGTAAACTGAGGCAGGAGGTGGGAAGCGGGGTCACAAAACATGCCTGGGGTCCAGGTGGCTACAGTCCATGCTCCTGCACCCCTGGGCGGCCGCTCTTGAAGGTGCAGCCACAACATGCCCACTGCCTGTGCCTCGGTTTCCCTCGTCTGACAACCTCATTGGGCTGAAGGGCCGGATTCCAGCACTGCCTGCCATGGGTGCCCACGTGAGGCTGATCCACTGCCGCAGCCTCCCGGACCTGCCCATCCCGCGCTCTTTCCCAGAGACCCCGACTCCCACCATGACAGACATTGACTGGGGGTGCACTTGGGTCTCCCGGACAACCCCAGCCACAGACGCCAAATGCCCTTCCGCAGGAGCTCAGGCGTTTGCCGTACGCCCAGCAGCACCAGGGATGAATTTTATATTTCTGGGGATGATCCGGCTCCCTGGCACAGCTAATCACGAACTGCGACTGGCCCCAAACGTGCTCAGAGCTCCCCCAGGCCTGATGGTCATCTTCAGGCACCCCCACCCCAGGGAAGGCGCCCCCGGCCAGTAAGAGGCTTAGTCCTCAGCCCTGCTCCTCACGCCTGCCCGGGCAATCAGATGGCGACCCGGGAGAGGTCAGTGTGAGCAGAAGGGATGGAGCCAGGTGGGCCAGGTGCAGCCTTTTACATGGTGAAGCTGGGAGTGGCACACAGCAGCTCATCACCACAGAACAGTCACTCCAGTCACCTGACACTGGCTCCCTGCTGGCGCCTGCGGTTAAGGCCAGGGCGTTGCCCAGCATGGACACGGGCTGTGGAAGTCATTCATGACTTAAAACTCGGGCTCCTTATGGCATGGCCTGGCCTGCTCTGGGCCACCTGCCTCCCAACAGAACTGTTTCCCGAAAAGGTGACAGGGCCAGAAACCCACTCTCCCCACAGAGCTTTCTCGAAGGGAAGTAGCACTCGTACCACGATGGACCGACGATTCAACACACGCCAGTGACCCGGGGCGGCCCTGCCGGAGGCCCCGGTGACCCCATGCCGCCCCACTAGAGGCTCCCGTGACCTGGGGTGGCCCCGCCGGAGGATCCAGTGACCCCGTGCTGCCCCGCTGGAGGCTCCGGTGACCCTGTGCGGCCCTGCCAGCAGCCTCCCGCCCCATCCGCCACGAGCAGGGCCTCACCTAGGCGGAGCTCCCCGAAGTTGCCGCAGCCGATCTTCTTGCCGACGCGGAAGTTGGGGCCCACCATCAGGACCCCCGAGCTGGTCCCCGAGCTCCGGATGCCGTGGCTGCTCCGGCCCCCGCCGGCCTTGGACATTCTCCGGCCCTCCTCTGTCTCCCCTTTCCCTCCTTTCTTGTCAAAATCCATAAGTTTGTGATACCCTGGCCTCTCCACGGTGACTCTGCTGCCGTGCAAATCCCAAGTCTCTGGAAACCTGAGGTCTCGGCTCCTCTGTGGCTAGAACATCACCGCGGCTGGCGGGCGGGCGTGGGCCCGCGGCTCCCGGCTACTGAGACGCAGGCACTCGGGCCGGCCAGGCCGCGGTGCTCATCTCAGTGGCCTCGAGGTGGCTCTCGGGGGCAGGAGACATTCTGCTGACAGGTCCCACCGCCTCAAAGCTCACGGCTCACAGCTGCGGAGAAACAGAGGCACAGGTGAGCGCCGGCGAGGACATGGGGCGGAGGCCACAGAGGACGCAGCCAGGGGGCTGCTGGGCTGGAAGGAGCTCTGAAGGCCGGGACATGACAAGCACTGTCCCTGCCCGGAACCCAGCTGGGAAGCACACGCCACATGACATCAGAGGCCAGAGGTCTTGGCATGGCTGCCTGGAGACTAACAGGGTAGGGCTCAGGGGCCTTTCTGTGAAGCGAGATGGGTGGGTGGGTGGCACAGGTGGGAGGACGTACTGCCAGGAGGGTGTGACTGCCAATGCCGGGGAGAGGCCCTGAGGATCCTGAAGCCGGGGCAGTCCCACCCCCAGACGCAGAGGGGCCACACAACAGTCCCCATCTCCAGGCCCCGGGCTGCTCTGGGAAAGACGGAGGGAGGCAGATGACAGCAGGCAGGCCTCAGGCAGCGACACAGAAGCCACAGAGCTGCCCCTGCCCGTGGCGGCCGGGAGACACTGAAAGTGGGGAGAGTGGACCGGAGGGCAGGAGGCCCCGGCGAGCCGTGAGCTGCTGCAGGAACCCCCACGGCCTGACCCAGGCTCGGGTCGTTCTCCAGCAGCCACTGGTGGAGTGGCGCAGGCTGGACACCACTTGGGGCTGTGACGATGCCAGGGTGGGTCCGATCCAGCCCCTTCAGTGCAGAGCGGAGCTGAGGAGGGTATGGCGGGGCCTGAGGCACACAGGTGAGGAGGGGCCACATGTGCACGGCCATCGCCGAAAATATTAGGACAGGAAGTCCCAGCTGAATAAGCCACAACAGAAACAAAGGCACCAGCGTCACAAGCACTGCCCCACTGCACCTGGCAACCGTGTTCTGGTACGAGAAACACCCTGAGGTGATCGCAAGCGTGCCTTGGGGTTCCACACTGCAAGAGTCATTCAAATGTTTTCGTTTCCTGGTGCGCACAAAAGTCACGTTCATAGTACACCGTGGTATACTGTGGTATATCGTGGTATACTGTGAACGGACACACTTTAATTAAGCGGGGCGTGGTGCCGCAAGCCTGTGGTACCAGCTAGTCGGGAGACGGAGGCGGCAGGATCACTTGAGCCCAGGAGGCGGAGGCTGCAGGGAGCCATGATCGCACCACTGCACTCCAGCCCGGGTGATAGAGCGAGACCCCATCTTAACTAAATAATAGAGAAATAAAAATACTTTACTGCTAAACAATGGTAATGATCATCGGAACTGTGAGTGCGCCCTCATCTCCCGGGAGGAGGGTCTTGCCTTGACGTAGACGACGGCTGACTCATCGGGGCGGCGGCTGCTGGAGGCGGGGGCAACTTCTTAAACTATGACCACAAAAAAGTTGGCCGCAGCGACCGACTCTTCCTTTCATCAAAGATTTCTTTGTGGGGCGTGATGCTGTCTGATAGCATTTATTACCCACAGCAGAACATCTTTCAAAACTGCAGTTGGTCCTCTCAACCCAGCCGCGGCTTCGTCAACTGAGGTTCCGAGCTATTCCAAGTCCTCTGTCCTCATTTCCACCAGGCTCACAGAACCTTCACCAGGACTAGACAGCAGCTGAAGCAACTCCCGTGCTCACCCTCAAGAGGCAACGCCTCGGCCGGGCGCAGTGGCTCACGCCTGGAATCCCAACACTTCGGGAAGCCGAGGCGGGCAGATCACGAGGTCAGGAGATCGAGACCTGGCTGACCAACATGGTGAAAACCCGTCTCTACTAAAAATACAAAACATTAGCCAGGTGTGGTGCCGGGCGCCTGTAGTCCCGGCTACTCGGGAGGCTGAGGCAGGAGAATGGTGTGAACCCGGGAGGTGGAGCTCGCAGGGAGCCGAGATCGCACCACTGCACTCCAGCCTGAGTGACAGCGAGACTCCCTCTAAAAAAAAAAAAAAAAAAAAGAGGCAACTCCTCACATGTGAAAGTTTCTTGTGAGATGGCAGCAGTGCAGTCACATCTCCAAGTTCCTCTCATTCTAGCTGTCTTGCTGCTTCTAAAACCTCTGCAGTTCCTCCTCCATGGAAGTCCTGAACCCTCACAGTGATCCTTCAGGCCTGGGATCAACTTCCTCCAAACTTCCACAAATCCTGCCATTTGACCTCCTCCCATGGATCACACGTGTCCTGCATGGCCTCTAGAACAGCAAATCCTTTCCGGGGGTTTCAATTTACTCAGTTTCCCCAGCTCCATCAGAGTGATTGCTCTCCACGGCACCTACAGGCACCCAGAGTCTTACAAATGTATTTCTCAATAATGAGAGTTGTGGGTGGGTGTGGTGGCTACTGCCTGTAACCCCAATACTTTGGGAGGCTGACCCAAGATGACTGCTTGAGGCCAGGAGTTCAAGACCAGCCTGGGCAACACAGGGAGACCCTATCTCTACAAAAATAAAATCAAAATTAGCCAGGCATGGTGGTGCACACCTGTAGTCCTAGCTACTTAGGAGGCTGAGGTGAGAGGATTGCTTGAGCCTGGGAGGTAGAGGCTATAGTGAGCTGTGATTCTGCTTCTCCACTGCAGCCTGGGCGACACAGTGAGACCTTGCCTCAGAAACAGTGAGACTTGGCCAGGCACCGTGGCTCATGCCTGTAGTCCCAGCACTTTGGGAGGCTGAGGTGGGCAGACTGCTTTGAACTCAGGAGTTCAAGACCAGCCTGGGCAACATGGCAAAACGCCCCCCTACAAAAAAATATAAAAATTAGCTGGGCGTGGTGGCATGTGCCTATAGCCCGAGCTACCCGGGAGGCTAAGGGAGGACAATTGCTTCAACCCAGGAGGCGGAGGATGCAGTGAGCCGAGATCGTGCCACTGCACTCCAGCCTGGGTGACAGAGCGACACCGTGTCATTCATAAATGAATGAATGACATGTCAAGGAGTCATCTTGATTTCCACGTCATTCATTCATTGATCCACAGGCTACAGGCTGGATGTTGTGCTAGCAGGGATGGAAACACTCATCTTTTTTTTTTTTTTCTTTAGACAGAGTCTTGCTCTGTCGCCCAGGCTGGAGTGCAGTGGCGCAGTCTCGGCTCACTGCAAGCACCGCCTCCCGGGTTCACGCCATTCTCCTGCCTCAGCCTCCCGAGTAGCTGGGACTACAGGCGCCCACCACCACGCCCGGCTAGTTTTTTGTAGTTTTAGTAGAGAAAGGGTTTCACTGTGTTAGTCAGGATGGTCTCGATCTCCTGACCTCGTGATCCGCCCGCCTCGGCCTCCCAAAGTGCTGGGATTCCAGGCGTGAGCCACCGCGCCTGGCCGGAAACACTGATCTTGCGTGTCTCCACCAGGGCTCTTGGGTGACCAGGTGCACTGTCCGTGAGCAGTCATATTTTGAAAGAAATTTTTCTTGAGCAATAGGTCCCAAAAGTGGGCTCCAAATATTCCGTAAGCCAGGTGCTAAACAGATGTGCTGTCACCCAGGCTCTGTTGTTCTATTTACAAAGCCCAGAATAGATTTAGCATAATTCTCGGCCGGGCGCGGTGGCTCAAGCCTGTAATCCCAGCACTTTGGGAGGCCGAGACGGGCGGATCACGAGGTCAGGAGATCGAGACCATCCTGGCTAACATGGTGAAACCACATTTCTATTAAAAAAATACAAAAAGCTAGCAGGGCGAGGTGGCGGCGCCTGTAGTCCCAGCTACTTGGGAGGCTGAGGCAGGAGAATGGCGTAAACCCGGGAGGCGGAGCTTGCAGTGAGCTGAGATCCGGCCACTGCACTCCAGCCGGGGCGACAGGGGGGGACCCCGGCCCAAAAAAAAAAAAAAAAAAGATTTAGCATAATTCTCACAGGCCCTAGGATTTGTGGAATGGTAAAAAGCCCTGGCGTCACCTTAAAGTCACCAGCTGCATTAGCCCCTAACAAGAGGGTGAAGAGAGTGGGCCTCTGCTTGGAAGCCGGGGAACCGCTTCTCCCACGCGAGGAAAGTCCTGGGTGACATCTTCTCCCGGCAGACGGCTGCTGCTTCTACACTGAAAGTCTGCTTAGTGTCGCCACCTCCATCAGTGATCTTGGCTAGATCGTCTGAACGCTGGCTGACGCCTCTCCAGCAGCACTTCATGCTTCTCACCTTGAACTTGGGTGTTTTTTTTTTTTTTTTTTTTTGACACAGGGTCTCAATCTGTCACCCAGGCTGGAGTACCATGGCACAATCACAGCTTGCTGCAGCCTCGACCTCCTGGGCTCAAGCCATCCTCCCACCTCAGCCTCCAGAGTAGCTGGAACTACAGGCACACACCACTGCGCCCAGCTAATTTTTAAACATTTTTTTGTAGGCTAGGCGCGGTGGCTCATGCCTATAATCCCAGCACTTTGGGAGGCCAAGGCCCAGCATTTTGGGATCACCTGATCCAGGAGTTCAAGACTAGCCTGACCAACCTGGTGAAACCCCAACTCTACTAAAATTACAAAAATTAGCTGGGCGTGGTGGTGGCAGGCACCTGTAATCCCAGCTACTTGGGAAGCTGAGGCAGGAGAATGGCATGAACCCGGGAGGTGGAGGTTTTAGTGAGCCGAGATCGTGCCACTGCACTCCAGCCTGGGCAACAGAGCAAAATGATTCTGTCTCAAAAAAAAAAAAGGCCAGGCACGGTGGCTCACGCCTGTAATCCCAGCACTTTGGGAGGCCGAGATGGGCGGATCATGAGGTCAGGAGATCGAGACCAGCCTGGCTAACATGCAGAAACCCCATCTATACTAAAATACAAAAAAAAACATTAGCCGGGCATGGTGGCGGGCGCCTGTAGTCCCAGCTACTCGGGAGGCTGAGGCAGGAGAATGGCGTGAACCCGGGAGGTGGAGCTTGCAGTGAGGCGAGATCACGCCACTGCACTCCAGCCTGGGCAACAGCATGAGACTCCGGCAAAAAAAAAAAAAAAAAAAGATTCGTAGAGGCTGGGCGCAGGCTCATATTTGCAATCCCAGCATTTTGGGAGGCTAAGGTGTGGGGATCACTTGAGGTCAGGAATTTGAGACCAGCTTGGCCAACATGGTGCAACCCCATCTGTACTAAAAATACAAAAATTAGCTGGGCGTGGTGGCACATGCCTGTTAATTCCAGCTACTCAGGAGGCTGGGGCAGGAGAATCACTTGAACCTGGGAGGCAGAGGTTGCAGTGAGCCAAGATCGCACCACTGCACTCCAGTCTGGGTGACAGAGTGAGACACTGCCTCAAAGAAAGGAAAGAGGCCGGGCACGGTGGCTCATGCCTGTCATCCCAGCACTTTGGGAGGATCACAAGGTCAGGAGATCGAGACTATCCTGGCTAACACAGTAAAACTCTGTCTCTACTAAAAATACAAAAAAATTAGCCGGGCATGGTGGTGGGCGCCTGTAGTCCCAGTTACTTGGGAGGTTGAGGCAGGAGAACAGCGTGAACCCGGGAGGTAGAGCTTGGGCGACAGAGCGAGAATCCGTCTCAAAAAAAAAAAAGAAAAAGAAAAAATCAATATAATAAACTCACAAGAGAGTATTATATATTTCATTTTCAAGAAAAATTGATAATAAAGCACCATGTTACTCCCTGTCTCTGTGGATGGGCCTGCCCTGGACATTTCCTAGAAATGGGACGACATACGGCGTGTCCTTCTCTGTCTGGCGCCTCTCGTTGAGCCTGGCGTCCTCGAGGTGCATCCACACCGTGGCCCGAGTCAGAGCTTCTTCCTTTCGTGGCTGGGTTGTGTTCCAGTGCATGGAGGGCCGCACTACGTCTCCTCCTCTGCTGATGGCCACCTGGGCTGTGGCCACCGTCCGGCTGCTGGAGTCCGCTGCTGTATTTGCGCACGGGCTTCTGTGTGGCCGTGGGTTTCTGGATCGGATGGGAGCTCCGTGTGTGTCTTTGAGGAGCCGCCAGGCCATCTTCACCGTGGCTGTGCCGAGTTACACTCGACCTGCCGCTCCCGAGGGTCTGACTCCTACACACCCACCCTAACTCTTCTGTGCACGTTGGATTTTGGTTTCAGACAGGGTATGGCTCTGGTGCCCAGGCTGGAGCACAGTGGTACGATCTCAGCTCACTGTGACTTGTATCCCAGGCTCAAGCAATCTTGCCTCAGCCTCCTGAGTAGCTGGGACCACAGGCATGGACCCCCATGTCTGGCTTTTCTTTTTTTTTTTTTTGGTAGAGATGGGACCCTGCCATGTTGCCCAGGCTGGTCTCAATCTTCCCTCCTCGGCCTCCCAAAGTGCTGGGATTATAGGCGTGAGCTGTGGTGACCCCACTCCTGTGCACAGCCATGCTGGGGATGTGCCTTTTTCTTTTTCAGATGGAGTCTTGCTCTTTTGCCCAGGCTGGAGCACAGTGGCACAATCTCGGCTCCAGGCTGGAGCGCAGTGGCACGTCCTCGGCTCACTGCAACCTCCACCTCCCAGGTTCGTGCAATTCTCTGCCTCAGCTGCCTGAGTAGCTGGGACTACAGGCGCCCGCCACCATGTGGGGCTAATTTTTGTATCTTTAGTAGACACGGGGTTTCACCATCTTGGCCAGGATGGTCTTGAACTCCTCACCTGGTGATCCACCCACCTCAGCCTCCCATAGTGCTGGGATTCCAGGCGTGAGCCACTGCGCCTGGCTGAGTGTACTTTTAATTTGCATTTTTTGGCTGACTCCTGGTTTAGTTTTGGATGTGAGTTTTCTCCACTGGACTGAGTCACAGCTGCAGCGCTGTGTTGATGCTGGACACGAGGGAAGTGGCCGGAGACACTGATGTGACCGAGTGGCCGTAGCTGAAGAAGGGACGGCAGTCAGTACCCCTCACCCCTGCTTAGTGGCCAGCAGATTTCTTGAGTTACCAACTCTCTTTACTGCCCAAACATCCAGAAACACCCACGCATGGCTAACCTAGTTTCTCTAAACCAGACCCATATTAAAATTTAACTTCCTTCCTGGGCGTTTTGGGGGAGGAATCTCCTCGTGTGCCCTGGGAGAAGGATCCGTGAGACGCAGCCCCCGCCCCCCACCGCAGCTCATCTCTTCCAGCACAGAGACTGGGCGCCGTACTGCTTTGGGGCACCCTCTAGTTCCAGATAGCACCTCCACACCTCACGACCAACGCTGGGGCCCCTCCCAGGCTCCACTGTCCTGGATCCCCCACCAGCAGGGCCTGATGGAGAAATGGACAGCAATGGCCTGGAGTATAGACTGCTGGGCGCTGCCCGCGAGGCTCCTCAGCATGGGCTGGAGAATCGGGGTGACGTGTGCACCCCAGCCAAGAGGGACACCCAAGGCAGCCCCATCCAACGCCTCTGTGTGGGGGAACGAGCAGCGGCTCTGACGGCTGAGCCAGGCTCAAGTCCTCAACCCGACACGGCCAGGTTCTGACCGCAGGGACCGCCCCACCCACGCCCCTCCACAGCCACGAGAGCCACAGGGAACAGCGAGACAGCCAGAATGCCGCAACCGTGACAGCGGGGCTGGGGTCACATTGGGCTGTCCCGGTCACAGCCCGTCCATCCATCTGTCCTTCCACTGCGGCTGCCAACGGGGTGGACAGGGGGACTTGTGCAGAGGACCACCATCGAGGAGTGATGCATCCACAGGAGAGAACTGGAGCCCAGCGCCTCCCCCTTGCCCGTGCCCCGCCGCACACCTGCCCACACTTGGATGAGCCGCCAGCACGGGAACACTCTCCTTCTTCTGGAAACCCTCACGGCACCCACAGGAAGGGGGCGTCCACAGGAAGGGGGCACTGAAATGTCTGTGCCTGCATTTTGTTTTGTTCTGTTTTGAGACAGAGTCTCGCTCTGTCACCCAGGCTGGAGTGCAGTGGTGCGATCTCGGCTCACTGCAGCCTCCGCCTCCCGGTTTCAAGTGATTCTCCTGCCTCAGCCTCCCCAGTAAGCTGTGATTACAGGCATGTACCACCACGCCCGGCTAATTTTTTGTATTTTTGGTAGAGACAAGGTTTCGCCACGTTGGCCAGGCTGGTCTCGAACTCCCGACCTCAAGTGATCCGCCCGCCTCAGCCTCCCAAAATGCTGGGATCACAGCTGTTAGCCACCGTATCCCGCCTACTGTTAGATTTTCCATCCCGCAAGAAAGCAAAACCACAGGCCAGCACACAGACACACACACACACATACGCAGACCCTGTCACAGACAGAGACACACACACGCAGACCCCGTCAGACACAGACACGCACACGCAGACCCTGTCAGCGCCGGCTGTGAGATCCGGTATGGCAAACATCCCGAGGGGACACTGCCCAGGAGGCACCCCCGCCCGAGGCCGGCCCGCTTGCGCCACACTGCCTGCCCTTCTCAACTAGGGCTGGAGACTGCCCGAGAGGCAGCGTCCTGGAGACAAAGGCCTCAGCTCTCCCCTGCCAGAAAGCAGCAGGACATGGGGCCATCTCGGGGGAGTGCATGTAGAAGCGGGGTGGGGACCGAAGAAGGGGCAGGCGCCGTCCAGGGGGTCTTCCCGTGGGCTGAGGGAGAAAAGGCCCCAGGTCCCGGATGTACCTATCTCCTAAGCAGCAGGACGCCTTTCTTCCTACAAGCCCCTGTGCTGACGCAGACACTCAGCTGTGGGAGGGTCAGGACTGGCACTTAGGGACGACAGGGGAGCTCCGGACCCCTACATGGGGCCCTGGACATGGGCGGGGACTTCTGTCCGCCTGGCTTCTCCCAGGTTATGCCCTTTACAACAGCAGGGAACAAAGTCTCACTCCCCAGTTCTGAGAGTCCTGCTGGAGAACCGTGGACCCAAACAAGGGTCGTGGGAGCCGTAATGTGTAGCCAGGGGTGTGGGGACCCAGGGTGGCATTAAAGGTAGGGCCGGTGCTGGGGGACCCAGGGTGGCATTAAAAGGGGGGCGAGTGCTGGGGGCTGAGCATCAAAGGCGGGGCTGGTGCTGGGGGCCGAGCCGCTGCCTATAGGGTCTGTGCTACCCTGCACAGGCAGGTGTCCAGGCAGCTGAGACACCCCGACGCCGCGTCAGGAAAAGACATCACGCCCACCCTAGCTGTGAGCCCCAGAGCTCTGGTCCCTTTCCAGACAAGCGAGTGGGGACACTCAGACCTCGGAGAGGAGCTGCCAAAACCCTCGCCGAGGACAAGAGGCTGGAGGCCACCAAGCAGAACCTGAAAAGCAAATGCCACCGACTTCACAAGGAAAACAAATCCATCCCTTCTCGCTGTGAGGATGAAAGTATCCTCTATTGACGGCACGGATGGAGCCACGGCCTCGTGAAGAGCTAAAGGCACTGAGCTGTGTGAGTTCCACAGCTGGCGGGTACAGCCCGAGAGTCACACCTCAGTTATTAACACAAAAGTCACCTCTCCCTGGGAGAGGAGGGAGATGCAAACCAGGAAGCCATGTAGCGGGGCACACTCAGGACCCGGAGCCAAAGCTCATACCCACACTCAACACCAGCTGCTGCGGCCCTGGGAGGGGAGACAGTGCCTGGGAGAGCTGAGGCCCTCTCGACACCTGGCAGGAGCCGGGCAGCTCTCCCGTCCTGGAGCACCAACTCCGCAGCCCCCACTGCTGAGCCCTGCAGGATGGCCCTGCCAGGCTCCTGTTCCCCCAACATACACACTCGGTGCCCAGAAAGGACCAAGTGAGGCCCAGCGGTCTCTGGGAACCGCCAAGGAGGAAGCCGTGTTCTGGACAGACATCAGGGGCACAGGCTTTGGCAGAGGCGGTGGGAGTCCCAATCGCCCCTCAATTCCAGGCAGGGCAGGCAGGTGCCTGGGGACGTTGCCCCCATGAGGCTGCGCTGTGCCTCCACAGCCTCCGGACCCGCTCGGGAGGAGCCCCTTCCTCAGCCACCAACGACCCTCAGGTGCCCCGTCAGGAAGTGGGCAGGGCCGTCGTCAGGACGCGTCTCAACACCTGGCTTCCAGACAAGACGGGCGCGTGCCTCCAACCTCTTCCTGCACACACGGGAAGCACGTGGTGACAAGAGGCTGGCTCTGCCGTGTGCCGCAGAGCCCCAGGGGGCCCTCACCAGTGGAAGCGCCACACACACAGCACCCACTGGGCACCCACCGCGGGGTGTCTCCATGCGAGATCCGGTAGCTGCTCAGATGCAACCAGACACCCTCAGAGGCCCTCTGTGCCCACGTCTGCAGTCACTCGGGGTCCTGAGCACCCTCCAGTCTCTGCCTGTGTGGTGAGCTGTGAAAGGGGCCTGGCGTGTGGAGTGCGCCCCGGGTGAGGGGACATGGGGGACCTGCAGGGGCAAAGGCATCTGCTCGGCTCCCTCAGTGAGGACGGACACGAAGTGGAGACGGAGGCGCCTGCGTTCATTGTCCCTCCTAACAGCAAACCCAAGGTCTCCCACACGCCCGGCCACCCAAGCCGCTCGGGGCAGCCCCCCCTTCTCTTTCAGGCTGCCCTCTGCTCACCACTTGGTTTGCACGAGCGCCTGGTGCATCCCGGGACATCTCTCCCCCGGCTCCACTTCCGTCTGTGGTGCCCATGTGACCTACCGGGCACACACTGCTTCTCATCCTTGCGGCCTCCAGGCTGGGCAAGGCCACCTCCTGGGCGTGGGACCACTCGCCTGCTCTCCATCTAGGCTATCCCTCCTGACACAGTGGCCTCGAGCCTGTGGGGCTGCCAGGAGGGAGGTGGGACCTGCGTCTAGGTTGCTTTTCTTTCTAGCCATCCCTGCCTCACCCGCTCCCACAGCTAGGGGCACCCAGAGGCCCAATCCCGCCCACCAATCTCCGGGTGGCACCGTTTAAGCCACACAGCATCAGGACACGGCCGTCAAAGGCGGGCGCCACCACCAGCCTTCCCTCTGCAGAATCCTCCACCTTCTCCCTCCTTCTCTCTTCCAGGTGAGCCGCTAGCATGGTCGGTTTCTTCTGCTAAGAAACCATGAGTGATGGCCGGGCGTGGTGGCTCACACCTGTAATCCCAGCACTTTGGGAGGCCGAGGCGGGCAGATCACGAGGTCAGGAGATCGAGACCACCCTGGCTAATAGGGTGAAACCCCGTCTCTACTAAAGAATACAAAAAACTAGCCAGGAGATGAGGCGGGCACCTATAGTCCCAGCTACTCAGGAGGCTGAGGCAGGAGAATGGCGTGAACCTGGGAGGCAGAGCCTGCAGTGAGCCGAGATCGCGCCACTGCACTCCAGCCTGGGCGACAGAGTGAGACTCCGTCTCAAAATCAAAAAAACAAAAACAAAAAAACAGTCTCCCATCCCCAACACTCGGGCCACCCTGATGGGACTGAACACGCCCCACTCGGCCCCTCCGTGGAGGGTCAACACCAACCAATGAAACAGCCAAGGCCGCAGGGTGAGCGCCTGTGCCGCAGCCACAGCTGCCGGGTCCGAGTACTGAGCGGCCTCGAGGGCTGGGACCCATGGTTTTCTGTTTTTTGAGACAGGATCTAGCTCCATCGCCCAGGCTGGAGTGCAGCGGCACAATCTCAGCTCACTGCAACCTCCGCCTCCCGAGTTCAAGCGATTCTCCAGCCTCAGCCTCCCGAGTAGCTGGGACCACAGGCGCTGCCACCACGCTGTCTGATCTTGACTCAGCTCTGTGTGTTCCGGCTTTTCACCAATCCCCATCCCAGCTGCAGATGACAAGCCCTGCCCCCCAGAACCTCCGACATGGGCACGGCCCTGCTGGCTCTAAGGCCCCACTGCTCCTGGCATCCCCTGGAAGCCTCCCTATGTGACCTCCGGCCCCTCGTCTGGGTGGTGACCGTCACCTCTCAGGTTCTGGCTGCCACAGGGGCTCCCGGCACCCCTGCCCCATGACCTGGAGTCAGGAGGATGAGAAAGGGGCAGGCCCTGCACTCAGGGACGCAACACCGTTGGTAGCTGGGGTATAGGCCGGCCCAGGCTGTGTGCCGACTCTGCTCCACCCGGCCACCAAGCAGGCTGCCCCGCTGGTGTCTGTTCTGATACAGTGATCTTAGGTGTTGCGGCCCAGGCAGGTTGGGGCTACTGCTTTCTCTCTGGGTCCCTGGACGAGCACCGGCCTCCCTGTGCCCAGCCTAGAGCAAACCCCACTGTGCCCTGCAGAGTTGAGCAAACCCCACTGGGAGCAAACCCCACTGTGTCCTACAGAGCTGAGCAAACCCCACTGTGCCCTGCAGAGCTGAGCACTAGGGCCAGGAAGCCACACAGATGCACACCCGACTCTGCAGATGGCGCCCGGGGCGGGAAGCAGCCTCCTCCAGTGACAGGAGTGGCACGGGTGTCCACTTCACACTCCCTGCACACTCAGGGCTGGATCACGCCTCCAAGCACCTCATGACAGCCCCTGTGAGGGGGTCACGGGTGGACAGCAGAGGGAGAGCCCAGCCACACACGTCCTAAGCCTGACATGAACGGAGCAGCCCCTGCCCTAGGCACCACCCCGCCCCACAGAGCCTCGCCCGGGTACACACCCACCCCGCGGAGCCTTGCCTCAGCCTCAGTGGGGGGCAGTGACCTGCAGCGGGTGGAGGGCAGCCCAGTGCCAAACGGGAGCGCTGCCTGCACACCTGCTGCCCACAGTGGCCCCCAGCCCGTGTCCCCCGCCTCAGGAGTGGCCCCGACGGTCACTGCCTGCGCCTGAGGCCTTCACAGCAGCAGGAGTGCAGTCAGAGGACAGGCAGGGCTGCCACCCTGGGCCATGGTCCATGGGCACAAGGCGGGTACCCAGCTCCCCATAGCCCTACAAACAAGAGCCGCCACCCCAAGACTCAGCCGATTCTGAGGGCGCAGACCACCCCCTGGAGGCAGTCACCACTCAGTCGGGGCCCAGCACCCGTCCGTCACCAAGAAGAAGAGCCTGGCCTCTCCTGAGGCGCTCCGAACCCCAAGGGTGCCCGAGGGAAGCCAGACAAGGCCAGGGCCTGGAGGAAAGCAGGGATGTGAAGGCCGGGCACCCACTGTGCCCATGCAGGCCTGGGGGTTGGGGGCCTGTCCTGCCACGCCTGAGGGCCACAGCGAAGAACAACGATCTCGGGGAGGGAGAAGGGGACGCTGATCCTCACTCGGCCTCCACCCAACCCACGCGGCCACAATTCCATCCCAAGGGGAGAGCGCCGGCTCAGGGTCACACACCAAGGTTGGCTCCTGGGCACCAAACGGGACTGCAGCCATCCCCACAAGGGCTGCTCTCATGGCCGGCTCTGGGCCAGAGCCGACCCTCCCTGTCAGCTCCTACCCCCTTCCCCAGCCCTGGCCTCAGGCCTCTACCTGCCCTGTTCTTCTCGGGGTCCTCCATCCGGTCTGGGCCCAGGGCCAGTTCCCTCGGGAAGGCCCTGGCAGCCCCCTTCTCTGACTGTCTCCACTCAGTGATGTCACAGTCCCTGGACTGACATCACCACACAGCCCTTAGTCCAGAGCCCAGGGAAAAGCTGAGGAGAAGCCAGGGACCTCGCTGGGCTGGGCAGGCCACCCCCGTCCCAGTGCCCTCAGAGACACCTAGACTCATGTGGACCCGGCCGTGGCCCCTTCTGGGCAGCGCTGTCCAGGCTGGCCCTGCCCTCTGACCTGGGGCCACAGGGGCTGGCCACCGTGGGCTCGGTCCCCCGCCACCCCAATTCACCTGCACCCCAAGGAAAGAGAATGCGGAGTTGCAGCGCCCCAGGACCCACGAACCCCCAAACACCAGGGCAGCACATACTTCCAGTCCCAGGGTCAGAGCAGAGCGGGGCCAGGCCCAGCCCAGTGACACAGGGCAGACGGAAGGGCACCCTCCAAAACAGAAGAGCACAGGAGCTGCCGCGGCCGGGACAAACCAACCTCAGGCTGACCTAGGCCGGTAATGGGTTTAACGCATTGGGTGCAAAAGAGAAACACTCCACAAATCAGGGAGAGAAGGGAAGCTGCCCACCCCACGGGAGGAGGCTGAGGAGTGAATGCTGGGGCCGGGCAGGGCCGGTCCTCACAGCACTGTGGAGACCAGACCAAGGGCGACTGTCATCACCACGAGAAGGCCCTGTCCACAACAGAACCCAACCTCACCACACCGACTGCACCAGAGATGCCCACGAGGAGAGCCGGCCTCCGAAAACGTGGCTGAGCCGTCACAGGCCACCGTCAGCAAAGGCAAGGACCCAGGTAAAGAGCACAGGAGGGCCATGAGCAACCACAGCACGGCGGCCCGGACAGACCCTGACTGGGGGAGGGGGCGAGGCTGCGCAATGGCAGCTGGGACTGGACCCTGTTGGGGGGTGGCGGGGGGGGCAGCGAGGCTGCGCAGGGACCCCTATCCCACAGGAGGTCAGCCTTGCCCTGGTGATGGCACAGACCACAGGTGAGGGCCACGGGCAGAGCTGACTCCAGGGAAAAGCTGGCCATCACCCAGAGCTGCACATCCCACTGGCAGCCTTGGCGGAGGGCACTGTCCCTGCAACTTCTCCACACAGGGGCAATTTTCCCAAAATTCAGATTATGCAAAGGGAGGCGCGGCTGCCATGGACTCCAGGGCCTCAGACGCCATCAACAAAAGCAGTGGACACATTTGCATCAAATCCATCACAAAGACGGCCTTCGAGACTCTGGGGGAAGTGAGAGCACTGACACACAGGCCCCCACGGCGCACAGTTCCCCACGGCGCACAAGCCCCCTCGGCGCACAGGCCCCCTCGGCGCACAGTCCCGCACAGCGCACAGGCCCCCACGGCGCACAGGCCCCCACGGCGCACAGTCCCGCACAGCGCACAGGCCCCCACGGTCCAGAGGCCCCCTCGGCGCACAGTCCCGCACAGCGCACAGGCCCCCACGGCGCACAGTCCCGCACAGTGCACAGGCCCCCACGGTCC